>NC_067478.1:58829117-59059117 GCF_947179515.1 Apodemus sylvaticus
GGCTTGGCACGACTCAGGGTGCTCTAAGTTTGGGCTCAAGGTAAGTGCTGACTATTTCCAGAGAATAGCCTTTAGTAGATAGAAAATAACTTTTCTTTTTTCTTGTTAACTATCACTTTGACCTTTCCTTTTCAACAATGGCAAAGAAGCAATTTTGGAATGAGATCAAGAGGTCTCAAATATTCATCCCCCTCGGAAAGCGCAGCAGAGGGTGTGTCAGGAGCACCGCTGTACCTGTCTCACACACACACAAGCTCAAAAGCACAGCCTCTGGGTTTATTCCTGCCCCACTTCATTCTGCCATGGAAGAGCAGGTGATGCTGGGGAGCAACTATATCTCAGCCCTGAGGAAGTGCATTCTCCCACTGATTCTTGGTATAGACATGTGACTCGCTTTGGCCCGTGAGAAAAACAGTAATATGACGCAAAGAAAACCTATCAAACTTTTATATCTCGCCACTTATGTGTCTCGATGTTCTTGGTGACGCTGCAGTGTGACCACTGCTATGTAAACAAGGCCAGACCAGTCGTCAGCCTTCCTTCCAAGGCTGAAAGCAGACCAACTGCCAGGCAGGTGTGTAAGGCAGGTGTGTAAGGCCATCCCGATCTCCCAATCTCCCATCCCCAACCAAGCCACCGGCTGACCACAGAAATCATAAGAGCCAGCCTAGAAAGGAGCTGGTCAGCTAGCACACAAAATCCTGAGAAATAATATTTAAATCACAGTGACTGGAACAGGTGTGACATCAAGAACACACACACACACACCTATACACACACACATTCACACACACCTATACACACAGAGACTCACACTCACACACTCACACACAGACACACACACACTCTGGAGCAAGGCAAGATGACTAAGAAATGGTAAGTAGGGGACTTACTCTTGCTATCACCTTAAGTCAAGTGATTAAAATAACCTAATGGAAATCCAAAAGTCCCCATTCTCCTTAATATTCATCTCAGAAATAACATTTCCTTCAACTCTACAAATGAGTTTATGTGGGTTTCACAGCTTTCTGCAACTCCTACTCCTAAAATTATACAGAGAATTGTATGTATGTGTTTATATGCATTTTTCCTTAATTGAAAAAAAGATGTTCAAACACACAGAATAACAAAGAAATACCTATGTTCATGCTGCTTAAAATTAATGCTGTTTAATCCCATTCGAATTCTGCTTTTTAAGTATAAAGCAGATAAACTATTACAGCATGATGAGCCCCGTGGGTCGTCGCAGAGCACAGCATGTAGGACAGATACTCCAGACATAGTTGGTGAGTCAGAAAAGGTGCAGGTAGCACAGCGGCTACCAGCCATGTCTGTTATGGTAATTTTAATACTGTTACTCATTTCTTGAGGGCACTGCCTGAATTTTTTCTCATCTAGAAGCTCCCCAACCTCCTCCTCCCAAACCTTGATCCTTCAGAAACTTTAGTTTACACTTCCGAGGCTGCAAATCCGCAGAGAAGTCAAAACAAAGGACACAGAACATAACAGATGTGTAGGTCCTGTAGGAGCAGTGAAGGTCTCAACTGAGGGACTCAATCTCTAGCCATTCTCTTCCCAAGCCTTTAATCACCTCTGGATCTCAGCCCCCCTAATACTATGCAGAAGGTATCTCTCAGCTGACACTTGCAGGAAAAACAAACAAACAAACAAAAACCCAGAAGGTCTTGTACCATCCTTTAGACGGTGGCAGGACGGGGTGGGGGCTTTTCCATAGTCAACACACATTTGGAGGTTAGGGATATGGGAGTGTACATGACTGTTCCAGCTGTATACCAAAAAGAGCTCCCCACTCCACCTCTGACATCCCAGAAAGACGAGCAGCCCATTTCCATGGCAGTGTGGTGAGTACCAGGGGACCTTTTCCTTGTACACACTTGAGGGAGGTTTTTCTACAGGTATGACTTAGGTTTCACTATCATCGGGCTACATAGAAGTGTTCCACCAGCAAAGACCATGACTGTGTCTACCAAGGTGAAGGATTTATAAAAGAAATGAAATAAAATAAAATAAAATACAGACCACGGGGGAGATATATTTGCCTCTTAATTACAACAAGGCATAAAAACAGTGTCGGAAGAGATTGGAAGGAAACCCGAAGACATAAAATAATTACTGAGTTGCAGAGCAATGGGTATTATGGGCCGATTGCTTCAGACTTTATTTCTTAGAATCCTTTCCAGTTTAAGCGGCAATGAATCAAAAATAACAAGCTTTCATCTTCAAACGGGCCTTCTTGCAAGAGCTCAGAAACAAAACTATCTTGGTCGTGTCTAGACCGTTGAGAAAATAAGATTCTAATCCCTCCCCTTCTTAGACTGAGATCAGAATATTCGTAGACTACCACTAGCTCAGCCAAGACCGAGCTCTGAGCCGTCAGAACCCATTAAACTGGATAATCTCCTCTGCTGCCCCAGCCCCGCTCCTCGATCTTGGAAACAGGGTTTCCAGTACTCTAGATTGGCCTCAAACTCCATACGAGCCGAAGAGGAGCCCTGGACTCCTGACGCTCCTGTAAAGCTCTGTCTCCACCTCAATCCATCACCTGAGTTCTGGGATTACGGGTGTGCACCACCACACCTGGTATAGGCGGTGCTGGGAGTCAAACGCAGGGCTCCACGCATGCCAGGCAGGCATTCCGCTGACAGAGGTGCGTCCTCAGCCTTACACTACTCTCTACGAAGGCTTGGGTCCCTTGTTTTTTTTTCCGTATGTGTGTGTGTGTGTGTGTGTGTGTGTGTGTGTGCGCGCCATAAGCATACTTCAGCCAGACTGGCCAACCAGCGAGCCCCTGGGATCTGCCCCTACCCCAGTGCTGCCATAAGCTCGCTTTTATATGGGTGCCAGAGATCTGAACTCATATCTCAATGTCTACATGACAAGCGTCATATCCACTAGGACTTCTCCCAGGCCCCCTCTCTCTATAAAAGTTTAAGTCAGAAATCTCAAGATCTCTTTGGGTGTTCTAGAAGGGACCCTACAACGCAATGTATAATTATGAAGTACTACGAGTGAATGTTTAATGCACACCAGAATTCTAAACACCCAAGCCATCATGGATTCCCTTCGGGGCACCCGTCTCCCTGATTGCCACGCTCGCTCTGCACTGTCAGTAGGGCGGATGCTCTGTCCTCAGAGGCAGAATAGAGGCAGTGGGGAGGGACCAGGTATAGCTACCGGTGAATAAGATGGTAGTCATGTAGCCACGAGTATTTTAGGTTAGAAAGGAAGTCGTTTTCAAAAATGATTTTTCTTCTGTAGCTCATAAACAACTATTCAAAAGTCTCTGGAGCGCTGGCCAGGTGCTCAGCGGGCCAGGACACTTGCTGCCAAACCTGAGAGCCAGAGTCCCATTTCCAGGACCCACACAGGCGAGAAGGAAGAGAAGTGATTTCTGCAAGTTGCCTTTCAACCTCTACACACAAAATAAATAACTGTAGGGGATGGATTAAAAGGTAAAGCCAAAAGATCTTAAATGATAACAACATTTGTTCTCAAGGCAGGAGCTCAGAAATGAAGAGCAAACCCAGTCATACAGAGAAAGGTCCCTGGCTGGTCAGACAGTGCCATTGTTTTAGGAAAGGATCATGAATTCTGCTTGTCTTGATTTAACTGTCAAAAAAAAAATGTAAAAAAAAAAAAAAAAAAAAAAAACTAATAAGATGACCAAAGAGCTGTTAGCTGTGCCAAAATAAATTCTGAACTACAAAATTCAGAACATGATTTGCTTGCTATTATTATAGAATGAGCTTTCAGGGCTGAGATGTTTATTTTTAATACCGTTGGCATTTACCCTTTAACCTCGTATTTGCTCTGTAAATGTCAAGTCCAAGCAAAGTGGGAAATAAAAATATCAGGGTCTGGGGAGATGGTTCAGTGTCATGCTCTTGTCCTACCTACACAAAGCCTGGGCCGATTCTAAGCACTACGAAAATAATCAATTGAAAAGAAAATAAGCCAGGTCTTGAGATGCACACCTTTGATCCCAACACCTGAGAGGTAGAGACAAGGTGGTTCCCTGATCCAGGCTAGCCTGGTGAGTTCTGGGATAGTCAGGACAGCTCAAAGAAACCCTGTCACCCACCCCCCCCAAATGAAACAAAAAACAAAAATAAAATCACAATAAACTCAAACCCAAAACAAACAACAACAAAAAAATAATGAGAAAAATTTAATTACATAACAATAAAAATACAGGTTGCTGTATCTTTGATATATAGATACACATATATGCAAATAATGGGGTTAGAGAGATGGCTCAGAAGTTGGAGCATGAGGTGTTCTTGCAGAGGACCCAGGTTTAATTCTCAGCATCCATACAGTATGGACCACAGGCATCTGTAACTCTAGTTCCAAGGGATTTAGATGCTCTGGAGGTCCAGGCATGTACATGGTCGTGTATATGGTACACAGACATACATGCACATGTGACTACATTTTAACATTAACTTTTAACATAAATTTTATATAAATATAAACATAAATCTTGATATAAAAATATATATCAAAAGCAAAATTACTCAAATTCAAACCTGGAGAAGCATGCCTGTATGCACCTACATATTCCACTGTGAGGTTCAGAGTATCTTATGGTTGTCTAAAGGTTCCAAAATATTTCTGCATCTTATAGCCAGATGTAGCACATGTCTGGAATGCCAGCAGCTGGGAGGCTGAGGCAGGAGGACAGCCCAGGTGGACTGTTTTAAAAATGCATTTAAGCCTGTGTATGTTGGAGAGGAGCAGAGATGATGATGAAAAGCTTTCACATGTTCTTTCCACGCAGTGGGACCCGAGTCCTCTGTCACCAGCGGATGAGAAGCACTCTTCTTCCACTTAGTCTAAAGTGACTCCACCATACACCAGAAGCAGAGAGTCGAATCTGTGGCTCGCCGCGCTCGCTCTCTAAACTCTGGCGATAGCCCTCGAGTTCTGCACTGCAGAATGAGGGGTTGCCAGGCAGCATTGGGAGCTGGAGCATTTCACTGAAAGGGAGGATGAAGGGTAACAAGGGAAGCTGAAGGTGTGGCCTAGCCACTCACGTGCCATCTTCACTCAGGATCCGCCAGCTCCAGTTAGCGCAGCTGTACAGAAGCTTTCCCTGTTTTAAGCTGCCAGATTCCACAGGTACAAAATATCTGGCAACTGCCTTCCCTACCGAGAGGCCCAAGGAGAAGATGTGGACGTAGCAATGAACACTGACATCTTTACCCGGTGCGCAGCTGCTGTTTAGACCCTGTGGCTAGCACCTAGAGGGAGGAAGTTCTGTGGTTCACGGACACATACTGAGCTTGTAGTGACTCCGAGCAGATGAACCACAGATGAGCATTCTTGGCCTGTCAGGAACATCAGGATACTTAAAAATGAGCAGCACGGCACAAGCTCGAGACTGCATATGAGTCTGCAAGATAACCTGGTGATATGGTTAATGTAATAGCTGTGGCCATTCCTCTTTGGATGGGACGTGTGTTTCCTGATTACTCTCCAGATGCCAGATTGTGTCTTGGCCTCCTCTATGGTCACTGAAGTTCCCACCAGTGGAATCCTCAGTAGAGATGGGGGGAGGGGTGGCTTCCACCTTCCCACGTCTCCTCTCTGTCTATCCAGTGCCTGATGGGCTTCTCTTCCAAGATACACACCCCAAGGTAGCAGTATCCTGTACTACTAGCTTTTCCTTAACCTTCCCCCGGCCATCACACTTACCCCGCCTCTTCAGTTTAGTTGAATTGTGTTGTTTTGGTCAAGGGACTTCTAGAATCTGATAATAAATGAACTAGATTGGCTTCCAGAGAACATTCCAAATGCATTCCAGACCTTCTAAATACATACCAGTCTCCACCCGATGGAATCTATCTTCCCCTTGATCAACTGTCTACCTGATCCCTAAGTTATAAACAGGTTCTGTAGCCAGATGTGGTGGTGCATGTCTTTGACTCCAGAACTTGGGAGGCAGGGGCAGGTAAATCCTTGGGTTCAACACCAGCCTGATCTACAAAGTGGGTTCCTGGACAGCCATTGCTACACAGAGAAACCCTGTCTCAAATAAATAAATAAATAAATAAATAAATAAATAAATAAATAAATGAATGAATGCTGTGTTTGTGGGTACTATGCTTGCTAGCAACTTAGGCATAATACGCAGTAAAGAAAAAGGAATTTAGCTTAGAAACTTTCAAAGGCAAGGACCAAGCCAGATTTACTCAATCATCTCTGAATATTGTTCACAGAAACCCTATCAATCACACTCTCTGGGGCCAAGACAGAAAGCAGACTCACATACATAGTCCGTCATACAGCAAACAGACCATGACCACCAACTACCTTGTCATAGACTTCAAAGCCAGAGTCTATGACGGAACATTTAGCCAACAGGGAGTTTCTATACTCTTCTTAACAACATTTCTTCATTTATAATGATGTACAGAGATTTCCCCCCCCCCCCACCTTTTCAAGCCTCCTAGTGATAAAGGCAATAACTATGGCCTGTTAATATATTCTGGGTTTTCCAAGATGAACTAGTATCTCATAGTTAATGAATATGAGGGAGAAGTAAACGATACATTGTGTTCATAAATCTGAAGTGGCAATTTTCATCATGAGTCACAGCTGAGTAAGTCATACGGCCTTTGGTATAGATGGAGAGTCTAATAATATGCTCCCAGTCCTTCCTGAAAAGCGCCCCCCTGTCATACACACAATTAGTTACTTTTTCTATTGTGACAAATGTTCCCGACAAAGGGAACTTATGGAGGCTTGTCTGAGCGGATGGAGGAGATACAGTCCAATCAAGAGGGAAGCGGCATGGCGGCGGCAGTCGCCAGAGGCAGCTGTCCCGCTGTTCCAGCAAGCAGGAAGCAGGGAGAGACAACTGCTGGAGCTCAGCTCCCGATTTCCCTTTTATTCAACCCCCAGCTCGTGGACCCCCTGTAGAGTGGGTCTTGCAGCCTCTACAAACCTAAGCTAGAAACTCTCAGATACGCCCAAAGGTGTCCTTCGGCGATGATTCTAAACCCTATTGGCTTGCCAATCAAGAGCAACCATCACAAGCACACAGAGAGTTCACAGTGCAGGTGTTCTTCCTCCGGCCTGGCCAAGGGCCCAGTGCTCTGCACTAATTCTTGGCCACACCCACCGAGGGTAATGGCCCATCCCTTCCTGTCCTTAAACAGCTGAGGGATTCAACTGGGCAGGCCCAGACAGATGCATAACACAAACGTTCCATTCAGCCCGAGAGACTTCTTACAGAAGCATTGAGTCTTCTCACAGGGCTACCTGAGATGTGGGTACCTGTTCTAAGGCGACTCCACACAGCTAAGCCCACTCAAAACTTCCAAGTCATGAAAGAAACAATTTTCCTTTAATTTTGTCCAAATGACTCTAGATACTGCAGTTCTTTCTGTCCATGGCACATCTATTTCAGGATGGCCAGCTGTTTCAACTTTTCCGGGCAGTAAATTGTGGCCGGGGCAACCATATCTGATGCACAGATAGCCTCCTAGTGGCCCACAACGTGCCCATCTGTGCTGTTGGCAGGGAACCCAGAAGAAGGTGACTACACCCTGTCCATCCTGATAAATCAACCGAGAAAGGCACGCTAAGACACACCTTCACATCTGATGGACCAAATAAGCTACCCCAACTGCAAGGAACCAAATTGAGCGTGCTTTCCCATGTCCCTGGAAAAGGCATCACAGGCTAATTTTGGGTCTACACAGCCAAAAAAAGTGAGTTTAACAAAAGATTTTTCTCAAGGTAGCACTTAAGCAGTTAAACACAGTAAAATTCTTTAAGTCCTTGACATAAACACATTGATTTTATTTTTTTTAGAACTATTGAACCATGGAAAGTAATTACAGCAATTCATAGGCACCAGGACTATCACACTGTTCAAGTTCAAAGGGTCAGTGGCTGCAGAAACTCCACCCAAGCGCCCCTCAGGGCATGCTATGACAGTGGACTGACTTCTGAATCCTCGAAACTGGCGGAGGAAGCTTATTTATAAATGAAGTATTTTCTCTTGGGGACAAAGGTGACATAATTTTGAACTATTTGAAAAGTAAAGGATTGGGGCCAGGATGCCTTTAAAGGTTTTGTTTGCTTTTAAATCATTCTTTCGAATAAACAGCGCGGGGGCAAGGGCTGTTTGCGAGCTGAATGTGGGTTCTACCCCGCCTGCGCAGCGGATGCTTGGTGCTCGCTGGGGATCTGGGATACAGATTTCTCAAGCCTGCTACGCTAGGCATCTTTTTAGTAAGTTTCACCCTCACCGTAAGTAAACAACGAGAAAGCCAGGAGGACAAGTTCCTCCACTACTAAGAAGCAAGTGTGGAAACTTTGAAGCCTTCTAGAACTTTTTGAAAAGTTTTTTTTTCTTTTGATCCGGGTGGACTGGCAATCTCTCCAAAATTCAATCTTCGCTTTTGTCCTTCGGTAGGAAAGCCACACCATGGCGAAGCCCAGGGGATGTGGCTAAGGTTATTGGGACCAAGAGAGGAAGGTATCTGGGCGGGGGACTCCTCTGGGTAGTAACAAGTCTCACGTGAGTTAGAGAGAGGCAGCCCATGCCACACACTCCCCCAAGTACCAAGTGGGAAAGAACAAAACCAGGAACGCTCTCGGAGAGTTGTGGCGTGTAGACCAGGGTGGCGGTCCTCTCGAGCTGGGGACCGGGTGGGGCCCTCCGTAGGAGGTGTTTACCCCACACAGGGACCCTATGGGCCTGGGCTCCGGGCCAGCTTGGTTGCCGCTGCACACTGTCGTCACAGGGTCCCTGCAGCCCGGGCCACCGCCAGGTGCTCCGCGGTACCTGGCGCCCCTGCCTGCCTTTGTGCAGCCTCGGTTCATCACCAGCGCAGGCGGGGCTGCCAGGGTCCTCCCCGATGCCAGGAAGACAACTGTGGGACCAGCTTGCCAGGGAGCTCACGCCGGTGCCTGCCTAGGGGAGAGGACCCGAGGCACACAGGCGTGCCCCTCATCTTCTCTGGAGGAGGAAAGAGTCTCCGGTCCCAAGGCTGTGCCGGTGAAAACAGACGTGCCCACTCTCTAGCTTCAGACAGCTGGCAGCCACAACAACACTGCCACCAAAACTTTGCCGGCGCATAAAGTCACTTCAGAGTTTTTCTTGCCCCCCTCCCCCCGCCCTCGGTCCCTCTTCCCGACTCAGACCCGGTTTACAGCAAAGAGCAGGAAATAAGCGCTCCAGAAGTGCATACTCCCGCGTCCACCTTCTCCACCCCTGGCCCGGGCAGCTTGCCCAAGGTAGGTGCCCGCTCCCGGGCTTCCTGCCCCATCCCAGGGTCAGGCGTCCTGGGACGCTCGGCGCAGCCAACTCACCATGGTGACTCCCGCCGCGGTCGCGCCTCCGCCGGGTCCGGCTGCCTAGGCACTGGGGCTGGAACGCGGTCTCCGGGGCGAACTTCAAAAGTTGGTTCCCTTCGCCAAAAAAACAAGCTCCCGACACCCAAGCACTCACAGGAGCCAATTGAAATCCAGAGGGGACTCCATCCAGGCGGGATCCGAGACGCTAGGTGAAGGCAAAACTTAGCAGACCCGGTGCACACTCGGACCTGGCGATCCCCAACTGCCTAGAGATGCACCCTGATGCACTCTGCGGGACTGCTCGTCCAGCTGCTTTGCCTGGACTCTCTTTCTCTTAACACTTAATCCGAACTCTTCTCTGGCTCTAGCTGGGCTCGGGCCGGGCAATCTGTCCATAAATGGAGAATTCAGCACAGGCCTGACCAATCAGAATTTGTTTTCGCAGCGTCACTCCTCAGGGAAGCCGAGGTAGCCAACAAGCGTGGAACTACAGGAGTTTCCAAAGGCCTCTGGATCCTGTAGTCCTGCGGCCTCGCTACCCTGCAGAGCACGCCGCTGTCCCTAGCAGTCCCTTGGGAGCCACCCCCAAACCGAGGAGATGAAAACACTTGGGGAGACAAGGAAACCCCTCTCCTGTGTCTTCTCTTTACGGAGAAACTTAGCATAGATTTAGCTCCCACGCACAAGTTGCATGATTTTCCTAGATTCTTTTTTTAAGGAAATATTTTATCTGCATAAAAGATCACAAGGTCGCGGCTCAAAGAAATTTCTTTTTCTTTTCCTTTCCTTTCCTTTCCTTCTCTTTCTTTCCCTTTCTTCCTTTTTCTTTCTGGATTATGAGGAAAGTCGAAAATACTTCCTCTACTGTCCTTTATACCTGAATTAATTTCCTTGGGAAACAAGGAGAGAGAGAGAGAGAGAGAGAGAGAGAGAGAGAGAGAGAGAGAGAGAGAGAGAGAGAGAGACACCTTGGTCCTCCGCGGTGTCTGGTTTCAGGAAACCAGGTAGTCCAGGAGAGAGGGGGAAGCAGATTCCTAAACAGGATCAGGGAGTCTGACTCCTTGTGAAGGGAAGACTGAGAAAGTAAACTTGCTGGACCACCACGGGGCTGCGCTCCCAGTATCTGAGGAAGAGGAGTTCAGGAAGAAAAGTTCCAGAGCACAGAAAATCCTGAGATTCGGTCGTCCCCGTTCACGTGAATCTAGGATCCTAGAGTTGCAAAGAATATTTAAAAATCGCCTTGACTAGGAAGAGTTTTGCTCTGTTTTAATGTGGTGCATACCTACATAGGACTGTGGCCAAACCAGGAAAAGGAGTGAAGGCGGATACACCCTGCAACACAGAAGGACCCAGGAAAACTGATTATGTGAAAGAGGTCAAGGTCAAAGTTCACCAGCACAATTCCATGTATTACTGTGGTGGGTAGGGAACGAACGCTGCAGAGAGCCGTAGATCAGGGCTGCTTGGGGGGTGTGGAATGGAGAGTGACAGCTAATGGAACAAAGGGGCTTTGTCTTGGGGGGTTCCAGGGATGTCCCCTACGTACTGACGCTGGTGGTAAAACTGACTGTACCCCAAACCGCTGAGCTGTACATTTTAAAGTAAGAATCTTATGGTATGTGAATTATATCAATTCTTAAAATCAGTTCAGAGGACAACTTGTGGGGGCTGGTTTTCTCTCCACCATGTTGGTCCCCAGGGTTGAACTCTAGTGGTTAGGTTTGGCAGCAAGTGCCTTTAAGAACTTTTAAGAACTCGGGAACAGAGATTCCCAAAGAAGAAAGCTGAGCTTACAGACAACACAAGAAGCACTAGGTTTTAGGTCCAAAACAATGGCACGTGCCTAAGCCATCATCCCGTCCACGGGCTAGCCTCTCTCTGTCTCTCTGTATGTCTCTGTCTCTCAACAAGATCTCTCTATATAACCCAGACTAATCTTAAACCTCCAAATTTTCCTATATTGATACTGGGGCATAACTTACCAGTTATTTGGAATATATTGAAAACTGCTTTAAAACTAATTGTCGATTTTATTATTACTTGAGGGTTTTGGGTTGGTTTTATTTTTTGAGACAGGGTTTTTTCTGTGCAGCTCTGACTGCCCTGGAACTTGCTCTCAGACCAGGCTGGCCTCAAACTCCTAGATCTGAATTAAAAAAGAAAGAAAAAAGGTTAAAGCTTAAAGAACGCAGCTCGGTTGGTGCAGCCCTGCCTAGCATGCACTGAGCTCTGGATTTGATTCCGAGCACACCATAAAATGCGTGAACTGGCCCGCACCTCTTATCCCAGCGTTTGGGTTGTGGAGGGAGAAGGATTAGAGCTTAAGGTAATCTTCATATACATAGTGAGTTTGAAGCCAGCCTGGGCTATGTGGGAAAAAACAACAGTTAAATAAACAAACAACAGTCCAAAGAGCACTTAATTTACACTAATGTTCTCTTCTCCAGTTCCAAGAGGTGCTCTTAATCTAAGCAATCAGGACTTGGATGAGAGTGTCCCACCCCCAACCCCTGCTCATTTTCCAGAATTTTATAGCACAGTCCTTTTCTAGATTTTGAGCAGTCATTCAGATGACTAGACTTATTGATATATAAAACAGACTGTAAGACCTTAATTTTTCTGGTTCTCTCGTTTGTAAAACATTCTGACGTGAGTGAGAGATTAACCGACCGTGGAAACACCCACAGAGGTGATTCCCTTATCCCTCCACTCCTCCCCAGCTCCAGGTAAGGGATTCTGATGTTGGACTCTGGCTGAAATCAGCCCCGCCCCTGAATTGCACAGAGTCCTGGGTACTGTTGCTTAAGCATCTGTGAAGTTCCCAGGAGTGCTCTGATACCTGACCACTATCAAGGTTCCTCTCTGTCTCCATGGTTGACTGAGCCTTTGGCTCTGTTTGAGTGTATAATCCACCATAACTGGTCATGTGATCTGGCCGCTAATTCTCTCCCCTCCACCCCAAGAATCCCCTTGGGACCTCTCCACTTAGGGAGGCCCAATGTCAGGTTGGGTTAGTGTGGTCACGAGTTCTGACTTACCTGGGGGAACCATGGTTTGCGCCTTTTTTTTTCCTCACTTAATTTCGGTTTCTCTGGGGTAGGGGTGAGGGTCTCCCTTTGCCCCCAGGGCTGGCCTCGACCTCCTGATTTCAGGCAATAGACCTGCCTCAGCCTACAAGTGAAAAAAACTTCTGGCTTTAGATAAATTTGTCAAGTGTGCTTTTTTTACTCTTATTTTAGTTGAGATTATATAGATACTCTAGGTTTTTCACCAAATTTCACATGATTTGGGGCCAGACTGACACGATGCTTCAATGGATAAAGGCATCTGTTGCCAAGGTGGACAACCTGGGTTCCATCCTTGAGACCACAAGATGGAAGGAGAGGACAGGTTCCTGAAATCTGTTCTTTCACACACACACTTTCAAAAGAAAGTAATTGTTATAACAAAAAATTAGTAAATTCGTGTTGTTTTCTTTATCTTTGGGGCTGGAGAGAATGAATGCTAAGAATGTTTCCTGCTTTCCAGATGACCAAAGAACATTTCCCAGCACCAGGGTTGGGCAGCTGCTGCCTGTCACTCCATTTCCAGAGCATCCACTGCCCTCTTCTGGCCCATGTGAGTACTGCACACAAATGGCAGATAACACAGACACACAATTTTAACATACATTAAAAATTAAAATAATCAGATCTGATGCCCTCTTCTGGTGTGTCTGAAGACAGCTACAGTGTACTTACATATATTAATAAATGAATCTTTTTTAAAAAATTAAAATAATCTTAAAGATTTTTAAATTTGTTCTAGTTAGTTTAACCTATCTCTGGTAAAGCACCATAGTCAGAAGCAAACTGGGGAGAAAAGAGGCTGTTCGAGCTTTCAGTTGAAGTTGGTCATGAAGAGAAGTCAGGCAGGAACTCGTCAGGGATTCGGAAGTGAGGACCACGGAGCAGTGCTACTTACTGGCTTGCTCAGCCTGGCCTGCTTCCTCATTCAACGGGAATCACTTGCCAAAGGATGACACCGCCCACAGTGGGCTGAGCCCTCCCGAATCAATGATTAATCAAGAAAGTGCACCCGGACACTTGCTGACAAGCCAATCTATGGAAACATTTTCTCAAGTGAGGTCCCCTCCCTCAAAGCCTTGGCAGCTCTGAGGAAGCCTCTTTGCTAACTGTAAAGCTTACCGTAGCCTAGACACATGATGGCGAAGTGCAGGTGAATCCCCCAGATACACAATGCTGCTGTTTAGGTGAGCCCTGCCCCCACCCACAATAGCTCTGTGCAGGCTCCGTGCATCTGTTCCCCCACCCCAGGTGAGCCCCACCCAGACACATGATGGCACTGCACTGTTCAGGTGAGAGCCCCCCCCCACACACACACACCTTAGCATAATTAACTGCACTGTAGCTGAGCCTGACTGCAAAGGAAGAAAGCTAGATACAAAATACATTTATATGAAAATCTATTATATAAACAAATACTGATTGTAATACAATCCTCACTAATACAGTTTTGTGGGGCAGGGGATAAAATAGCCCCTAATCTTATTAAAATAAGATTAGGCAAGGAAATTAGTTTCCATGGTAATAACATAAGAGAACACTTCACAAGCATTCCCAACAAAGTTTTAAGAAAGTCATTAGGGGAAAGCCTGAAACAGATGCTCAAGAAACAGACTTGTCACATGGTGTGAACTGTTCTGTTTCATTCCCTGACCTTGCTTCTGTCTGCACAGGTGTCTGTGGTTACATTTACTAGGTATTAGCAAGATCATATTTAATCTTCCCTACAACCCTCTCAGCTCCATTAGAAGTCTCGAAAACTAAACTGAACCATTCCGAGCCAAGGAAACTAATCTTGACTCGGTTAAATTGACCTGGACTTTAATCCTGGCCCTGTGTGAGCAGAGGCAAACAGATCTCTGTGAGTTCAAGGACAGCCTGATTTATGTGGTGAGCTATGACAAGGGTTGCATAGGGAATGAGAACTAAACTGAGAGAAAGCTTGAAGTAACTTGTTCAAGCAAACGCTACATCCAATCCCGGACCCTGTAGGCCGGCTCTTCTCCTGTGGGCAAAGCATCTTCATCGAAAGTGCCCAACAGAGGAAGGCTTCCAGAATCCAGGCCAGTGTGAACAGAAGCATGCTTGGGAAAATTCTTTGACCTTCTCTAAAATCTAGGCCTTGGAAAAATTACTGCTTTGGATGGAACATAAAGATGCTGGGGCTGGGCTGGGGCTGAGGCTGGGGCTGGGGGGCTGTGCTGTGCTGGGGCTGGGGGTGGGGCTGAATCCGGGGCTGAGTTCAGGTAGTGCTTACCTAGTTCAAACCCCAGCACCATATAAACTGAGTGTGGTGCTATACTCCTATAATCCCAGCACTAGGGAGGCAGAGACAGGAAGATCACAAGTTCAAGCTCATCCTCAGCTACACAGCAAGTTCAAGACCCGCCTGAGGCACCCAAGACTTTTTCTTGAAATATAGTAAGGATTACAAGTGTGGACTTAAGAGAGTGCAGCTGACTAGAGAAGTGTGTGCTTAGAACTGATAAGGAATGGATCAGCAGCACCACAGAAAACTAAAGGAAATCAGAATTACATCTACATAAAGAATTTTACCCAACTCCACATACTTTTTCCCATAAATATTTGGATGATGATTTGAAAGCATGGTGTTAAAGAGAATTTAAGTAGGACAATGTACTATGTAGTGATTATTGAAATAAATGTGTAGAGATATTATGTTGAAAGGAGCATACGAGTGTGCATTTGTGCATGTGAGTCTGTGTGTGTGCACACAAATGAGTGTGGGCCTTCTCATGCTGCGGTGTGTGTGTGTGGAGGTCTAAGAATAATTTGAGTGAGTCATCTCTCTCCTTCTACCACACGAATCCTAGGGACCATCCATGGGTCCTCAGGCTTGACGAGACAAAGCTTCTTTAACCACTGAGCCATTTTGCCATCCTAATTATATCATTTCCTGATTTAAACCAATGTATTCCTTTTCTTCCCGTTTTAGTTTGGTTTTTATAGAGACCGTAAACCCGACCTTTCACCCTGATGTTTCTTTGTTGCGATTATTACCGCTCCCAGCACTCTTTCTGATGCTGGGGATCAAACTTACAGCACTCCCGATGAAAGTCAAGCATTCTACCACCGACTTACACACCCTCCCCACTGCCACGTTTAGAAGGAGTGAATACTACTAATAGTACTACCACACCATCTCCTGTCACGCAGAAGTAAGCTTTGCAAATAGTCAAGTCTCTTGGATCCATTATGTGTAGAAAATTTATTTATTTATATATATGGGTGCCTGTAGAGGCCAGAAAAGGGAGCTAGAGCCCCGGGAGGGAGAGTCCCGGGCAGTTGTGGGCCACCTGACATGGAAGCTGGGACCGGGAGCACAGGTCCCCTGGGAGAGCAGCGAGTGCTTTTAACTGCTGAGCCTTCTCCCCGGCCCCCCAGGGTTTGCTTTTTTTTCCCAGAATTTTTAAATATTCTTTTACTTTTTTTCTCCCCAGACAGGGTTTTTCTGTGTAGTTTTGGCTATCCTAGGACTCACCCTGTAAACCAGGTTGGCCTCCAACCCATAAAGATCCGTCTGTTTCTGTCTCCCAAGTGCTGATCTTAAAGGTGTGCAGTGCCACCTCCACCACTCACCTGGCTGAGGTTCTTTTTGTTTACTTTTGTGCGAGCATGTGGGGGAGGGGTAGCACATGCCAGTGTGGCGGTCAGAAGACAGCTGACAGGTTAGAGCCTTCCACCACGTGGGTGCTGGAGATCCAACTTAGATTGTCAGGTTGGTCAGCAAGTGCCTTTGCCTACTGCCATGTGACAGGTAGATTGAATTAAGATTGGGTCTCATTGTATTCCAGGCTAACTCTGAATTTCTCATCATCCTGACTCCAGTGAGGGGGCAGGGGGCTTACTATGCAACGTCGTGATGCCCCATTATTGTGGGGCTGGGACTCAAACCCAGGGCTTCAAGAACGCCAAGCAAACATCCTACCAGCTAAGCCCCACCCAACCCTGAAGCCATTCTAAAACCACAAATAACAAAATCATTGAATGAGCTTTGTCTTTTTTTTAAGTAGCAAAAACTTTATTTTTCTTAAAGGGAAATGGCTCCTGAAGTCAGTGCCTCCTTCAGGGCTTCCGTGCCCTCTCAGGCAGACAGGCAGAAGGTCAGTCAGGCAGTCTCTGCTTGAAGACTTCAAGGTCAGCACCACCCACTCTGCTTTATTGCATGCTGCACAGAACTGAGATCCCCGGGGACTATTGAGTGACATGACTTTGCTGCTTTCTGCCCCAAATGGCCATCATTGTGCAGTTCTCTATTTATTTATTTAAGTGGTATAGCCTTTTAATTGATTTTATACACACACACACACATACACACATTTAAAAAAAACAGCACAGAGGAATGTGCCTGTTTCTGTCTTCTAGAGCCTCATCTGTGTAGATGGATGGTCTTTCCATCGCTTTAAACATCTCCCACTTAGCTCTAGAGTGTTCCTCCTTCCCTAATTTCAGCTTACAAAATGGCAGGATCCTGTCTGTCAGGATCCTGACTCAGGTCCCAGAATGACAGGTCAGCAGGGTTGCCCGAAGCTCTCAGAAAGCTTGTCTCTTGGTCTCTTCATTGAAGGTCCAGGGAGGAAAGGAGAGAGGAAGGGGGAGGGAGGAAGGGCTAGACTCACTGGCTCAGCCTTTCATAACACACCACCCAGTCCCAGGTCATGTCAGGCCCCAGAAGGTTGTGCTCAAAGCAGGTGTCTGTCCAGCTGCATTCTCTGAAGATGTCAGGGATAGTGCCCTGCAGCCAAGCATCCTGTTTAAAAGAGACAGGGAGGCTCCTGTGATCCCAGCTGCTTGAAGCTAAGGCAGAGGGTCTTGAATTTGAGGCCAATGTGTGCAACTTAACAAGCTCGATTTTTACAGACACTATAGGGCAGGAAGATGGCTTAGTCAGTGAGGTGCTTCTGGGCAAGCATGCAGATGTGTGCTCCATCCCACAGTTAAAAGCAAACGAAAGCAGGGTATGGTGGCATGTATTCATATCTATAGCACGGAGACAGCAGAGGCAGGTGGACCCCTGGAGCTCACTGAGAAACCAGGGTAGCCTATCTGGCAAGCTCTAGGTCAATGAGAGACCTGTGCCTCAAACACCAAACAAATGGAAGGCTCTAGAGAAAAGACACCTCAGGTTATTTTCGGATTTCCATTCCCATGAACATTTGTTCCTCCCACCCTGTGAATACATACACGCGCACACACACACACACACATACACACACACACCTACACACACATATACACACATACACACACATACACACATGTACACATACACATATACACACATTCACACACATATGCATGTACACACACAGACACCTATACTACACACATACACACCTACACACACATATACACACATACACACATACACACACATACACATATATGCACATACACATATACACACACTCATACACATATACATGTGCACACACATACAGACACCTACACTACACACACATACACATAAACACACATATACACACCTACACACACATACACACATTTGCACACAGACATACACACACATACACACACAAATGTGAAAATTTTTAAATAAAGAGATTAGCCATGTGGTCATGGTTTCTGGGGAGGGATCAGACAGAGTAGAGGAGCAGGGACTCTAAAATTAGGCCATGCAGCGTGCTGCGGCTGCATCTGTCTGCTGCCTTGGCTTTTGTGCTATCTTGGTAAAGCTTCAAAGTTAATTCTACCCATCTCTTCGGTGGGAAAAAGTCCATGATCTCATCGTGTGGTGTTCACTGTCACGCCCCTCTAGTGTGTCAGCAGATGTTAAAGATGACATTGTTTTGACTTTAATGCCATGCGCTTACACAATCTGCTTTTTCTGTATACATGCCTATAAACATTTGTGTATATTAGAATAGACGGATGTTCACTCACCTGTGCTTAAGATGATATATTTTGCAGGATATTATACCCATAGGAATTTACATTTTTTTGTGGCTGAGTGTGTGCAGAGACCAGAGGTGTCATCTGCAGAAACACCATTTGCCTTCATTGAGACGGGGTCGCTCGTTGACCTGGAGCCTGCCAAGAGTCTTAACTGCAGCCAGCAAGCCCCAGAGAGTCTCCTGTTTCTGCCTCCCTAGCCCTGGGGTCGCAAGTGTAGACCACCACTCTGCATCCTTACGTGGGTCCTTGGAATCAAGCTTACGTCCTTCAGGCTCCTGGGGCAGGTACGCTACCCACTGAGCCATCTCCCCAGTCTGAGATTTATTCTGATTAGAACATTTCTTATTACTGGTGCTCAGCACATTGATAATATGGCTTCCAGACCATTACTTTCTCCTTTGACTGTTTCGTTTTCATTTTTGCTTTTGTTCTGTTTTGTTCTGTTTTTGTGGTGCTGGGGATTGAACCCAGGGCTCCATGCTTAAGTTATGCATCCCAGCTCCCGGCCATCATTGGTCCACTTGCCCACTGCAAGCAGCCTTCACGGAGTGCTGGTACAAGACACTGGAGAAGAATTAGACAAGTGCCTGCCCTGGCAGGACTAACACCTTTCTGTCATATACAGAACATCTGCATCAACACAGGAGCTCACTACTCATAAGTGTTCCTGAAAACATAACCAACATCAGAGTGTGACCAAAACACACTCTGATCCAAAAGCTAGCAAAATTCCCAAAAGTGCTTTCTCTCTTGCACATACAGTTAAGCTATTATTTTGGCATCTGGCAGATGGTTTTAAACATCTCAGTTGGTCAGTACTTACTTAGCATATATGAAGCTTCAACATCTATTCCCAGCACCGTATAAACCAGGCATGTTGGCGCATGCCTATAAAATCAGCACTTGGAAGGTAGAGACAGGAGGATCAGAAATATATATATATAAATTCTGGGCTTCTCCTTCCCAGCAGTATAATGTATAGCTTTAAGATGTGGATCCAGCTGGGCATAGTGGCACATACATTTAATCCCATATACCTATAAGTCAAATACACACACATACACACATGCATGCACACACTCATACATACACATGTGCACACTCACACATACACATTAAAGGTATGCATCACTACCTCTGACACGCTTATCAGTAAAACAGGAGATTTTATCTTTAGAGTTTGGATCTAGCTTAGTAGGGTAAAGCACCTGCCTGGCACTTTTGAGGTCCTGGGTTCAATGCCAAGCACCACGGTGTGAACCCTAATCCCAGAGGGTTGTTAGAGTAGTGACTGGTGCCTGCTAGGCTCTCAGTGGGAACTGCCACCACAGACGCTTAGCATTCACCACCTTCTGTACACCAAGGATTTCCTTTGTCTCTGTTTTATGTTTCTGAAAGAATACTTTTCTTTCATTCCCACCCCCATGCCACCCTGCGCACAACCCACCAGTCCTGCTAAAGCAGCTAGCTAAGTGTCACTCTGAATGAGCAAACTGAAGTGATACTGTGGGCTGAGAAAGATGGTGGCACAGGTAGACCGTGGCTAGGCAGGCAGATAAATGAGTGCCCCTTTGCTGCCTGGCTGATTGCCCTGAGGCTATTCTGGAAAGACGGCTAAGAGGTTTTCTTGGGTGATGTCCTTCTGTGTAAATACAACAGGCCAAGGCTGCCACCAGCAGATGACCTTTTTTATCATGTTGAATTGAATCTGCCCAAAAGTCAAACAACACAGTTATTGGTTGTTTCTCCCAAGAGGAATGCTTCACTAAAGGGTAACAAACAAACAAGGGTTTGACCACCAATGCTATTCTAAAAGAAGCAGGTTGGTTTGAATGTGAAATGTCCCCCATGGGTTCAAGTGTTTGGTGCCCAGCTGGTGGCGCTGTGTACGGCTGTGGAATGTTTAGGAGGTGGAGCCTCATTGGAGGAAGTGGGTCACGGGAGGAGGGCCTTGAGGCTTTGTAGCCCAGCCCCCTTCCCTGTGCTTCCTGAGGGTGGAGGCAGTGTGACCAGGTGCCTCAGGCTCCTGCCATCATGCTTTCCTGACCAGCATGAACTGTATTGTCTCCTACACGAGCCCAAATAAACCCTTCTGACTTTTAAGTTTCTTCTAATTATTACATTTTATGTAAGTTTTTATAATATATATATATACATATATATGTATTTACACATATATGTGTATGTAATAATATATATAGACAGGGTTTCTTTGTGTAGCCTTAGCTATCCTGGAACTTACTCTGCAGACCAGGTTAGGCTCAGACTCACAGAGACCCTCCTGCCTTTCCCTCCTGAATGCTGGGATTAAAGACATGTATCACCATAGCCTGGCTTCAAACAAAAATTTAAAAAGCATGTCTTGGGACTGGAAAGATGACTCAGTGGTTAAGAGTACTTGCTGCTCTTGCCAAGGACCCAAGTTCAGATCCCAGCACTTACCATCAGGGAGCTCTGTAACTCTAGCCAGAGAACCTGACTCCCTCTTCTGGATTTTGAGGGTACCTGCACTCATACAGGAACCCATATATAGACATACATGTATATGACTAAAAAGAAAATATATTTAAAAAAAAATAACTGCACGGCTTTTTGGAAAAGGTAATGTGTACTGATAGATAAAGGGTACTGATAAGGCGTCGCAGCAACTGCAGGGACTTGCCATGACGCCTGACAACCTGAGTTTGATCCTTGGATTCCCACAGGAAGGAAAGAACTTAAAGCTGCCCTCTCTCTGATCTTGAGAATTAATCCAGGCTAGCTATCAACTTGACACACGTGGGAAAGGGAACCTCAACTGAGGAACTCCTTCATCACATTGGCCTGTGTACATTCAGAGGGGAATTTTCATAATTGGTACTTGATGTGGGCGGTACTGTTCCTGGGTAGGCGGGGCTGCGTGTATAAGAAAGCTTGCAGAGAGTCTACAATAAAGCAAGCCTGTAAGCAGCACCCCTCCATATTTTGGCTTCATTTCATGTCCTGACTTTCCTTGATGACAGACTATGACCTGGAAGTAGAAGTCCAATAACCCCTTTTGCTTTTGGTCATGATGTTTATCACAGCATCAGAAAAGCAAACTAAAACAGGCCTACATACATATGCAGTAGTACAGATACGGCCCTACATCCTGCACACACATATGATAATAAATGAAATGCAAATAAAATGTAATGCCAATAAGCTTTAAAAACAGATTGAGGACTTTCCCTCACATATGGAATATATTTTAAACTTTTATTGCATTTTATTTATATTTATGTGTGAGTCTGTTTGTCTGTCTGTGTGTCTGTGCATGTTAGACATGTGGCACAGGAGTGGAGATCAGAGGTCAGCTTTTAAAAGTCGATTCTCTCCTTCTACCATGTGGGTTCCCAAGATTAAACTTGGGCCAGCAACCTTGGCAGCAGCTACATTTTACTTGCTGAGCCCACTCACTGGCCTGGATATTTATTTAAAGGGCATGTGTACTCTGTAAGTATATATTAATAGGATGTCACTTGTCTTCTGTGGTTGATGAGCTGTGAGCTCAGCATCTTCGATATCTGGGAGACCTTGTACTTGAACTTCCGAGCAATGCTGGGAACTCTTGAAACAGACGAAATGTGTTTTGCCTTGTTAGATGGTCATCAACCTTTGGAGGTCAGGGGTGGAATGTTCTGTTTGGAATGCACAATGTTCCCCATAGACTCATGTGTGGAAGGCTTGATCCCAGATGATCCCAGGCACGCTATCTGGGGAGGTGATGAAAACTAGGAGGCATAGTGAAGTACCACAAGACAAGAGAAACCTTCTCCCTTTCATGCTGTTTTATGTGAGGGGTTTTGTCACGGTGATGAATGTCTGGTTAACACAGCCTCCCTCTCAGTGCTTCTAGGGTATGCAATCTCCGAGACACCCATCTGTAGTTTTTGGAATTTCTCCAAAGATACAAGCACATAATGCAACTTGGCATATGTCCAGAGCATCGCTAGCATAGCAAAAAATGGCCGACACCCCAAACGTCCATCACAAGCAAAACTGGCTCAGTACATTAGGAGGCAGCATTTAATAGAGTTCTTTAAATTTTAAAAAGCTTTAAAAGCAGAATGATTTCCAATGTGGAATGATTCCCAAGATGTATTGATAAGGTCAAACTAAAGGAGTGAGGTGAAGAGTAACATGTATATGGAGTCTTGTAGGCAAAGGTAGAGCTTAGGATGGGGCTCCGTGGTAGAGCACGTGCCTTGCATGTCTGGAGCCCTGGGTATAAGAACCAACACAGGGTAGGCAGAGCCTATTGAAACATCAATAGGTGTGTGCTTATGTTTCTGTGACAGAACATCAGAAAAGATAAGAAACTCACAGAATTGTTTGTGGATGTGTCAGCGAGATGGAAGCAAGACATTTTCCTAATTTTTCAATCATTTATTTACTCAGGGGCAGGGTCTCAGGAAGCCTAGACTAGCCTCAAACTCATCCTTAAGCTTAGGATGACTTTGAACTTCTGATCCTTTTGCCTCCAGTGCCCAAGTCCTGTGTTTATAAGTATGTGCTACCTTGTCTGGTTGTATGTGCTCCTGGGAATCACAATTGAGGCCCCGTGGATGCTAGGCAAGTACTCTATCAACTGAGCCATATCCCCAGCCCTTCCATCGTATTTCTTGAGACAAGTCTCTCACTGAATCTAGAACTCACCAATTTGGCTAGTGCTAGCTGCCCAGGAAGCCCCCAGTCTCAGCACTGGGGTTTCAGACCTGTGCTGCTGTGCCCAGGATTTAGATGGGTGCTGGGATCCAAACTTGGGTCCTCATGCTTGTATGGTAGACACTTTACTGACTAGTTTCAAACTTTAAAAATACTGTTATCGATTAGTAAAAAATAAAGTCCAATAGATTACTACATGGGCAGGATAATACAAAGGCTAAGTAGGGATCATGCAATTTAGGTTTTGAAAGCAATGAAGAGCTGCTTAGCATGGTGTCCTTGAACTGGTTCCCCTAGAGCCTTTCTCCTGTAAAGATTGCTTAGACAGGTTAAAAAATGGGGCTGAAGAGATGGCTCAGTGGGTAAGAATCCTCGATATAGAAGCAAGAGGACCTGAGTTCAGATCTCAGCATTCAAAACAGCTGGGCATGCCCATACTTCCTACCTGTAAGGTACCTACTGTGGAGGTGAGCACAGGGAAATCCTTGAGGCTCTCTGGCCACCATTTGAGCTCCAGTGTCAGCGAGAGACTCTGCCTTGGAGAAATAAGGCAGACAGTGATAGATCAGGACACATGTCATCTCCCTCTGGCTTCCATGTATGTACATACATGCAACTGCACACACATGTGCATACTATGTCATATGGACATGCACATATAAAAAGAAGGTGAGAAATTATGGGATAGGACTCACTAGAGAGATGGATGAGACCTTTTAGGTTTGGGAAATACTTATCAAAAGGTTGGAAATCTTACCATTGTGACTATAAACAACTTCCCATGGAATATTTTTTCAAAAGCATTGAGAAAATGAGCAGAGGCCCCCGTTTCTCTCTGTGTCTGCAGCAAATGAAGCTCAGCAGAGAGAAGTAATCTAAAATACTCCTTGTTCCTGTGGATGGCCCTGCCTCAGGCTTCACCCATCTTTAATCTCTGAGAAAAGTCATTATTGAATACAAAGTTACATACAATCTAAACCCACTTTAGAATATGGCTTTCTTTTGCTTTTGTTTGACAGTGTGGCTCTTGCTGGGTGGAGCGTACAATGCTGTCCAGGATGGCCCAGCTTATAGAGGCGCACTTGCCCCTGGCATCTCCGCGTGCTGGACTTTAAGGTGTGAATGGCTTTGGTGCTGGGAAGTAAACCCAGAGCCTGTGTATACTCAACACACTCTATCAGCGAGCTCCACGCCAGCTGTACTGCAAGACAGAATTTATTAGGAAATTTAAATGATTAAACCTGCTATATTTTTTTAAAACTTCTTTTAGCTTTAGTAAGAAGTAGGTCTATTTGACTAAGAAACACAAGTTTAATAATCTGTCTTCTCTTCTTCCTCTTCCTCCTCCTCCTAGTAGAGTTTTGCTGTGTGACCCAGTTTGACCTTAGGTTCATGATTTTCCTGTCCCAGCCTTCCACACACTGGGATAACAGCCATGAGCTGTGACTCCCAGCTTAGTAAGTGTTCAAGTCATCCTAGCATGTGCATTACACATATCTCTCCTGGCCTTTGTTTGTTTGGAGACAGAATGTTGTTACATAGCCGAGGCTGTCCTGGAACTCACCATTGCCCTGCCTCAGCTTTACAAGCATGATGTCATCATATTCATATCTTTCTATAAATGCTATTTGTTTTAAAACACACACACACACACACACACACGTGCATGTACTGGGGGTAGGGACTTGCCTGTGCACCACAGTCGGCGTGTGGAAGTCAGAGGACAGCTTTCAGGAACAGACTCTCTCCTTTCCCATGCAGGTCCTAGGGATAAGCTCAGGTCTGCAGACTTGGCAGCAAGCATCTTTCCTTGCTGAGCTATCTCTCCAGCATCCCATTTATGTATCTTGATGTGTACTTTACTCTCCTTCTCCCTAAACATGGACCACAAAAAGAGCAACAGTGTATTAGAGTAGGTGACTCCTAATGACAGGATGAAGGAGAGTCAACTTTGTGTTTTTACCAAAATCATGAAATTGCTCAATGCTTCTAAGATGACTCATTTAGCATTTAGCATTTTAAAATCACATTAACCCCTATGCCTTGAAAGCAGTGCTTCAGGGAAGTGTATCCAATTATGTTAACATCGCCCTTCTCTCCCTCCTTTCCCTCTCCCCTAATCTATGTAAAGAATGCATCCACTTTGAAGGAAACATGTTTAGAGTGGACCATTAAGACCACAGAGGAATTTTTTTGGCTTCTTTTACTGTTTACTGCATTTCCCAAATATTATTTAATGAACACAAAACACGTTCATCATAAAAACAGAAAAGGAAAACAGCCAAAGCACATTATTTAAGAGGAGCACGGTGGGCCTGGAGGACCCAGGACACAGCCCAGCTTGCTCTTAATTCACCTTCCAGCCAGCCCTTGAGGGAGCTGCTGCAGCTGCAGGAGCCCCGTGTCATTTGCAGAGGCCTGGGAACCAACTGCTGTGTCCTGGATGTTTACTATCATGAGTTCTGGGGGAGAGAAAGGCCTGTCTCCATATCCGGTTGAATTAGTTAACCCAACTGCACTGCTGTGAAGATCACCTTCAAGTGAGGCTCATTATTTGAATCTTGACTGCCTTTCTCCAAACCAGCAAAGAAGTCCCACTTTCTAAGAGTCCCCAAGAAGGTAGAGTTTACTGAGTTTCTTTTGGGATGTTAGACACAGTCCACACAATGACCAAAATCAGCTTGAAGAGGAAAGGGTTTTGTGGGGTTTTTGCTTGTTTGTTTGTTTGTTTATTATTTGTTTTCAGCTTGGTATTGTAGTTCATCATCCAGGGAAGTCAGGGCATGGACCTGGAGGCAGGAACTGATAGAGAGAGCATGGAGGAGTGATGCTCACTGGTTTCTTCTCTGTGACTTACTCAGCCTGCTTTCTTATACAATCCAAGACCATTTACCACTTATGGGTAGCATGCCCCCATAGTGGGCTAGGTCCTCCCACATCATCCATTAATCAGAAGGTCACCCTGTACATTTGCCTCTTGAATAGGCAAGAAAACCACCTATAAGTTCAAAGTCAGCCTGGGCTACATAGCTTCTCTCTCTCTCTCTCTCTCTCTCTCTCTCTCTCTCTCTCTCTCTCTCTCTCTCTCTCGATATATATATATATCGATGTGAAATATGTTCTGTCCTCCTACCTCAACAAAAATACCTTAGAACAACCTGGAAGCCCAGGTGGAATTTATAATTCTTGGATTCTGTGGCATTCTGTGCCAGAACATGGGGGTGAGACTTGACAGCAATAGAAAGTCGTGCGTAAGAGAGGAAGTAAACAGGTAGTCAAGGGCTTAGAGAAGGCCGCTGGTCATCCTCTCTCCACACCCAAGGCTTGTATGCAGCCAGGCTTGTTGTTGGAGAGAGGGGAAGTTAATGGTCCGCAGTTGGTCACTCTCAGGTGATGTGGTAGACCAGAAGGCCTCAATAGCAGAGCTTGAAGCAGAAAAGGCTGAGATCACAGTGTCCTGGGGACAGCAAATGGGAGGAGACCGGTGTGCCCTGAAATCAGGGCACATGTAAGGCTTCTCTCCGGTTGTGGTTTCTGGGATCTAAAAGCCTCCCACGAGGCTAGCTCCATTTTCCAAAGAAAGTGTTTGGGGTGGGATGCAGATGCGAGATAGAGAATTAGAAACGCTGACCTTTCCCAGAGCTCAGTTTCTCGTCTCACTAAAGGGAATGGTAGGTATAAATATGTCAGCCTCCGTCTGAGTTGGAAGTTAAGTTCATATTTGCTCTGATATCTGTTTTCATCTCCAAAGAAGGTAACTTAGGAATTTGATAGAGCTTGGGACGAGAAGCAAACTCTCTATCCCAGTCAGCACAATATTGAGGGGCCAAAACGCTGACCAGAAGCAGCTCAGGGAGGAAACGGTTCATTGTGTCTTACAACCTTCAGGTCATAGTCCATCCCTGAGGAAGTCAGGACAAGAACTCAAGGCAGGAATCTGGAGACAGGGACTAAACCAGAGGCCATGAAGGACCACTGCGCACTGGCTTGTTCCTTGTGGATTAGGTACAACACAGGACGGCCATGTCTGGGGTCCGTTTTAGTTACAGTTTCTATTGCTTTGACAAAACACCATGACCAAAAAGCAGTTGGTGAGGAAAGGGTTTATTTGGCTTCCAGATCACAGTCCATCACTGGAGGACATCTCATGCCAGGACAGGAACTCAAGCAGGGCTGGAACCTCGAAGCAAAAGCTGATGCAGAGGCCATGGAGGAGTGCTGCTTACTGGCTGCTTAGCCTGCTTTTTTATAGAACCCAGGATTGCCAACCCACGGGTGGCACTGCCCACCACAGGCTGGGCACTCCACCCTTTATCACTAATTGAGAAAAGGCATTTCCTCTACTGAGACTCCTTCCTCTCTGATGACTCTAATTTGTGTCAAGTTTACACACTAAACCAGCCAATAGGGGTGATGGTGGTACCACCCACAATAGGCCAGGCCCTCCCACATCAATCATTAATCAAGAAAACTCCCCCACAGATTTGCCTACCGTCCAGTCTGGTGGAGGCATTTTCTCAGGCGAGGTTCCCTCTTTCCTAGCTTGTGTCAAGTTGACAAAAATCAAATCACCAGGTCACTCCCTAACACTGGGCTGAATAAAGTAAAGCCCAAGAGGCCAGGCTTTCTCGGGTTCTTGTTGTGTTATCCTTAGACTATGGAGAGTCTGCAGTGCTTCTGGTCCTTGGAGAAGGGTTAAGGAAGGGGCCACAGGTGTTCAGGTCAGAGGATCATCTACGTGCTTTCCTGATGGAAATACTGATGGGAAGCAACAAGACACCATGGGGCAGGCTGGGAAGTAGCTCTGTGGCTAAAGTGTGTTTGCCACCCAAGTGTGAAGACTGGAGTGTGAATCCCCAGAACCCTCAGATGTGCTGGGTGCACCACGTTGTATAGTCATCATCTCAGTGACTCCTCTGGCCCCACCCCTCCGCCCCTACCAACCCCATGTCAGTCCCCCACCCCCATATGTCCTAGTTGTCTCATTCCAGCCCTGCCCTCCCTCCCCAGCCGTACCCACCCTCTCCTTCCAGCCTCAGAAGGTAGAGAGACAGGGAGTTCTCCTGAGAAAGCTGGCTAGAAACTGGTTATATCAGTGAACTCTGAGTTTGATTGGAAGCCCCTGGCTCAGTGAATAAGATGGAAGAGAGATCAAGGATGGTTTCTGACATCAACCTTGGCTACCACATGCACCAGTGCATCCTGGGATTACAGACACAGACGGGCAATCTATTACACCTACATTTTTATCTGGTGACACTATCTGTGATCTCAGGTCTTCAATTCCATCCAGTTTGTTCAGCGACAAAGCTCTAAATATGTACAAGAGTAAACTCGGGGCTGTTGGAAAGATACCAGATCAAATCACACAGCCAATAAAGAGGAAATCTGAAATCTGAAATCCTCAAATCTGCCTCAAATGGGCTGAAGTTATGACTCATTTGGTAGAGAGTTTCGCCTAGTATGCACGAAGCCCTTGGTTTGACCCCAACATAGAATAACCTGTGTTTCCAGCACTGAGAGGTAGAAGCAGGGGGAGGTGGCTTTCGTGACTCAGAGCCCGGCCGCTCTCCCAGAGGACCTCTATCTGAGGTTGACCTTGGACTCCACTCCTCTCTCATCTTCCTCCCAAGTTCTTGAATTTCAGATATGAGAAACATGTACTTTTGAGAGCACATTTTGGTTTTCTATTTTTATTCATGTATTCATCTCTGTGTGTACGGCATATGCTCAAAGAGGCCAGAAGACAGCGTCAGGTCTGGAGCTAGCGTCACAGGCAGCTCAGAGCTGTAGGATGTGGGTGCTGGTAACAGAACTCAGGTCCTCTGGAAGAGCAGTGCTCATTCTTGACTGCTGAGCCATCTCTCAATTCCCCCAACCTGCACAATTTTTATGTTTCACTTAAACATTAAAAGGAGAAAAAAGGAATCAAGCAGGAGCCTCTGTCCCAGTATAGTAGACTGTTTCCATTTGGTGGACGTCGGTGACTTCCTTCCAGTCACATGAAAGCCATATCCGAATAGCTATTTTGACTACCCATCAAGAAAGCAAGCTCTCAACACCAGGAGATAATAACACCCACTTATCTAAGCTCCCCTAGTTGCTAAGCATCCTGTTAGTTGTTATATGTACGTCATCTCCCTTCTTTCTCACTGTATCCTTGATAACAATTCTCCTGCTTTGATGCAGATATGAGGAGTGGAAGCCTTATAAATGTTAGGTAGTGTCCCTTGGTCACATACCTGTACATTGGAGGAGCTGGGAGGGTGGTGATGATGGTGGAGGTCACATCAGCGATGATGAAGGCTGTGGACGTTGGTCAGGAGTAGATGATGTCCCAGCCAGTCTTCTGGGGATGCTATGTTCACTAACTATTGTGGCTCAGAACTCTCATTAACACCATTTTAAAGAGGTGCAGCAGGGTGGGAAAGCAAGTGTTTATTTAGTATTTGAAAGTGCCTGGTTCCAATCCTCAGCATTACACAAAGAAACAAATAACAAGGGCTGGGTAGATGGCTCAGTTGGTAAAGCCCTTACCTCACAACCATGAGGATCCGAATTCAACTCTCAGAACCCACGTGAAAATTCATGTATGGCTGTACAGTGGCACACACCTTCAATGCCAGCACTCTAATGACAGAGACAGAAGGATCTCTGTAAGTTCAAGGCCAGCCTGGTGTACATAGTGAGTTCCAAGACAGGCAGGGCTTTATAATGAGACCCTGACTCAAAATAAATAAACAAACAAAAGTAACTAATTTTTTTACAGTGTTATACATAGTGACACACACTTGGAATCTCAGTGACAGCAAGATGGGAGGTAGAGACAGGGGAATCCCTGGAGCGCATGGAGAATCTGAAGAATGGCACCCAAGTTGTCCTCATGTCTCTCCATATATATGCTTACAAGTACACCTACCTGAACATGCACAATACACAACATGATAGATAGATAGATAGATAGATAGATAGATAGATAGATAGATAGATAGATAGATAGGAGAAACCATTCACTATAGGTTTCAGGCTCCAAGCATTGGATCTCCTGTTAGTTTGTCATGTTTGGTTCCTCGCTGAGTCCCAGCACCCTACTCCCTTCCTCTTACTATGGGTTCCTGAGTCAGTTTTAGACTCTGGCTCCTGAGGCATTACCTTTACAGATACTTGCCAGTTCTTGGAGTTAGTGCCTCCCATTGCCTCACATGGCCAGGTGCTTTAAGTCCAGCAGATTCATATTTTCAACTTAAAAAAAATGTTTTCATAGCTTTTTGAGACAGCACCTCCCTGTATCATCCTGGTTGGTCTTGAGATCCTCCAGTGTGTGTCACCACACCTAGCATGGAAAGGCATTGCTTAGGGTTAGAGTGCTGATACTGAGCCAGGAAACCAGCCTTGGCAAAAGCTATCTCAATTCTTTCTCCAGGAAGTCCTTGGCTTTCACTGATCACAGTCTTTGAGAAGCTCCTGGCCAGTCGAAGGCAAACCTGACCTCATCCCAGGATGGTAGAACTGGCTGCAGCCATGCGATGCAAGCAACTGAGAGTCTCTTCAGGGACGGGGTTCCCCACATTGCTGCAAGTTCAAGATTCAAAAGAGAAATGGTGAATTACGACAAACCTTCACCCCCACACTTTCTCCTTACAGCTTCTGTGATATGATTTCTCCCCGCCCCCAAGCCCATGAAACAGACTAAAACTCAACACCTCTATAAAACCTTCCATCGACTCTAAACGTCTCCCAGAAGAATATTTCTCTCACCTTGAGTTAGTCAACTTCACATCATTGTGATAAAAAAAAAAAAATAATTGCCTGAGCCAAGCCATTTCTAAAAAAACAGAAAAGGACTGGAGTTGGGGTTCTGCTGAGGCTCTGCTTAGATGGGGGAGGGGCTACTAAGATCCCCAGGAAGGAAACAAAGCCAAACAAAAAGGAGGAAATGTTTCTTTTGCTTGTGGGTTCTAACATTTCAGGCCTCTGTTGTCTGCCCTGCTTGCTTCAGGCCATGGCTGAATGCTGTATTGTGTTAAGAACTGTGGTGCAGACTGAGGACATAGCTCAATTAGGAGAGTGCTTGCCTGCCCCCCCCCACCCCAAGTCCTCAGTTTGAACCCCAGCACTGTATAAACAGGCATTGTGTGTAAACCCATAATCCTAGCACCTAGGGTGCAGAGGCAGAAGGATCTGAAGTTCAAGGTCATTCTCTGCAATATAGGAAGCTGGAGGCTAGCCTGGGCTAGGTGAGACTGTCTCAAAAACCAAAATAACACAAGTAGTGATGGCCAGGAAGTGAAAGAGGAAGACCCAGAGGAGGGGCAGGAATCACAGTGACCTCTTCTAAGACCCACCTTCAGTAGCATAACTTCCTTTCATTAGGCCAGGCAGACCTGCAAGCCTTCAGTATCTGGGCCTTCAGAGCTATCTCAGACCCAAGCTGTAGCACACTTTACTCTTCTCGGTGTCTTCAGAATGTCTGTTTTTTCCTGGGAACGCCCCATGGCTTCATGCCTGCATGCCTGCATGCCTTCGTGCGTGCGTGCATGTGTGTGTGTGTGTCTGTGTGTGTGTCTGTGTGTGTGTCTGTGTGTGTGTCTTCTACAGTAGACTTACCAGGGGGTAGAGGGGAGAGCATAGAGCATGATTGTTAAAGTGTGTGTGCTCAGAGTTGTGGGTGTGGCACAGTCGGTAGAATATTTGACACACTCATGCACACCAATCCAACAAAATCATCAATCATAGTTTCCATATCTATTGACTTAAATACAAAAAATCCAGCATAATTGGGGTTTCAACTCTAAAGACAATCAGATTTGCCCAGACATTTGCAAATGCTTGATTATCAATTATTTCTGACACCCAGAGCACTGTTTAGGTCCTCTGTCTCTGTGTCTTTGCCATTGTCACTTATGTGTGTATTTTTTTGAGCTGTCATTAATCACAGATACACCAATTAAAGCAGAAACTGTGTCTCGAGGCTGCGAAACACCATCGCACAGAATCTGACCCCCAGTAGGCTCCAGGGGAAGAAGTGAGCTAATTAGCTCTGACTCACTGCTGGGTTCTGTGGAAAGGCACATCATTGAAACTCATTAAGGCTGCTTCCAGGGAAGAGACCCACCGGATACACTCACTCCTCTGAGCCTGTAGAAACTTGGGCTGACAATCTGTCCCAGGCAGCTAATGATGGAGATGCACACGCTGGGATCTCAGGCTTTTCCAGATTGCTTTCGATATCACAAATGCCAAACCATCAGAACTTTTAAATTTTATTTTATTTTTTGATCATCCAAATACGGCAACATAAGGATGGATGTGGATACTGGAAGATGACAGTTAGAAGACACCCATTGTGCGTGCCTCTTTGACTTGCTGCTTGCTGTGGGCTTGTTGGCAGCATTAACTGACTCTTCAGTCAGAGGAAAATTGCACTAAAGGGAGAGTGGGTGTAGGCTCGACTAACCGTAGCATCGCTGACACTAAACCCTGGCTGGGGAGTAGCATCGAGGTGGCTTTGTGGTATGGCTTGTTGCTAACTGGCTGGCTTTCTGGTTCTTCCTGAGCACGTGGAGGAAGCACCGATGTTGCAGGAGCATCCTCAGTGCCATCTGCACTGGGAGAACGGCTCACACTCTGGCAGAGCAGATTTCGTGTCACGTGTGTGGGGAACTGACAAGCCAGGGTGTGTTTTATGGTGACAAACCCACAGCAGGGCTTTGACTGTGGCTCTGTTGGTAGAGTGTGTGGCTAACACACAGAGGGATTGATCTTCAGCACCGTAGAAACCACAAGTGTCAGCACATGCCTGAGGTCCCAGCCCTTGGCAGATGGAGGCAGGAGGATCAGAAGTACCACCCCTGGGCGATGCAAGATGGCTCAGCAGGTAAAGGCTTTGGCTCTAAGTCTAATGACCTGAGTTTGATCTCTGCAGCCCACATGATGGAAAGAGAGAACTTACTCCTGCAGGCTGTCCCCCAAACTTCACACGGATGTCACGGCATACACATACACATACTTATAAATAAGTAAGTATAATTTAAAAAAATGTTCAGGGTCATCTTCACCCACATTGTTAAATTCAAGGTTAACCTGGACTACATGAGATCCTGTCAGAAAAGGTTAAGTAAATGTGTCCAGTGATTTTCCCTTCTTAGGAGTCTTCCCACATGCCAATGTGTATAGGCTAGTCAGAGCTACTCCTGCTCTCTCCTGGCATACATCACGGGTGGAAGTCCAATGGGAAGCATCAGCTCGCACCTGAGCCTGCTGCAGCCAGGGTCATCACTTCACCGCATGGTGCCAATCAAGACCCCCATACCCTACCACTTGGAACTCAACCAAGGCTGCTTTTTCCTAGAGACATGCACAGTCCTCGGGCTCAGGGTCACCCCTCTTCTGCTCTGTCAGGCAGCACTCTCTCCCGGTCTCCTCCCACCCCACCACCTCTGCCAGTTTCTGCTGGCTTTCTGCTGGCTTTCTGTCCACATGTTGCTCTTCCTTCTACCTGAAGGCTTTTCCACAAGCCACAAGGCCTCCCTCCATTCTCAGGCGTCTTCTGATCTCAGCTGCCCTCTCAGAGGTTTTTCCTAAACTCCCAGGATTCTGTGACTCCTTGAATCTGCCACATGCTCCTTTAATACATGTATTGATATGTGGTTTTATAGGTGCTTTGCTTCTGACCTGTCTTAAAAAAGAAACTAAGACAACACCTTTGGCTTCCAGCCAAAGGGTCACAAGTTTTATGTAAGAGCAGAAACTTCCTCTTTGCATATTTAGATGGTAAGTGGCTTTTCCTGATGTGTATAGTGAAGAGGAGTATTTTAAGTTAGGATCCTAAAATATATATATATTTTTCCCCCAGGTGTTCTAAGTCCCAGAAATCTCTGGGTTCAGTGCTGGAAGGTGTTCAGTTCCCAGTTGTCTTATCTGGCAAGAGAGAGAACTGTGGGTATTCTGAGATTAAAGTGAAAATGATCTTCCTCAGCTGTGGGTATGTCTTATGAGAGCTAACACACAAAAGGACTTGTGAGGGGCTGGCGAGATGCTCAGTGCTTAGAACACTGCCTGTTCTTCCATAGTTCGTGAAAGGAGGACCACGGTTCAATTCCCAGCACCCACATGACAGCTCACAACTATCTTTAACACCAATTCCTGGGGATATAAGTAAGTATAATTTAAAAAAAAAAGGTCAAGATCATCTCTCTGCTGTCCTCTTTGGGCACCAAGAGTGTGTGCGTGTGCGTGTGCATGTGAGTGTGCCTGCGTGCGTGCGTGTGTGTGTGTGTGTGTGTGTGTGTGTATGTGTGTATGTGTGTTTGTATACATGTGACTACAGATATACATGGAAGCCAAAAGAGGATATCAAATACCTGGGGTTGGACTTAGAGGTTGTTGCAAGTTCTATAGTAGGCTGCTAGGAACTGAATCCATGTCCTCTGCAAGAGCAGTATGGACTCTCAGTTGCTGAGCCATCTTCCTAGCTCTGCTGGTTAGTTTTAATAGTCAATTTGATACAATAGAATCATCTGGAAAGAAAGTCTTAACGAAGACTTATCCAGATTGGTTGGCCTACTGGCATGTCTATGAAGGATTGTCTTCATCTCTAATTAATATACAAAGACCCTGCCCACTATAGGCAACACCAGTCCTTAGGCTGGGCCCAGAACTGATTAAGAGTAAAGAAAGCTGACTGAGTGTTAGTGGTGAGCAGGCAGGCAGAGTGAGTGCTTTTGTTTCTCTCTGCTTTTGACTGTGGGTGTGTTAGAACCAGCTGTCTCAAGTTCCTGCGACTGTGACTTTCCTGCAGCGATGAACTGTGACCTGGAATTGTGAGCCAAATAAACTGTTTCCTTCCCAATGTTGCTTCTGTCAGGTAACAGAAATGAAGCTAGAATACCTCCTAATTATGTATTTCTGAATTATCTACTGCAAACAACACTGTTGTAAATATTCTCCTTACTAGCCAAGAAGAGAATCTTCTAGAAGAATACACTTCAGAGTAAAACAGCAGCTAAGGCACAACTCAGATAGAACTCTGTGGACACTGGAAACTGAACTGGGGTCCTTTCCAAGAGCAGTAGCTACTCGTAACCAACCAGCCATCTCTCCAGTCTCTTTTTGTTTGTTTTTGATGTTGGTAATGAGTAAATGTTCCTTATACATCCTGGATATGAAGTCATCATTGGTTATAGGTGTTGCAAACAACTAGCCTATCACATCATGAGTTAACCTCATGATGTCATGTGCAATAAAAATCCTTGCTGTTTTTCAGAGTCAAAATCAGAATTAGTTTTTCCCCAAGGTTTATACACTTCAAGTTCACAGTCACCTGTAACTCCAGTTCCAGGGGATCCTACACCTTCTTCTGAACCCTTGGGCACTTGAACTTGTGTGCACATAAGCATATAGAAATTTTGTTTAGGAAAGTCTTCTACGATTGATGTCACAAAAGGATTGTATTTTCTTCTGTTAGCTTTTACTTTATCTTTTATGTAAGGTCTTTTGATCATTTATCCATTCAGAGAAAAGAGCAGGCTGGGCTTGACCTCACAGAGATCCCTCTGCCTCTGAAGAGCTTGGAACAAAGGCCTATACCACTCACTATGGCCAGGTTGGTTTTTGTTTTTTTTTGTTTTTGTTTTTTGTTTTTTGTTTTTTGTTTTTTGTTTTTAAACGAAGTAGCCTCATCTGGCCTCCACAACTTGACAAATAACTGAAAAATGGCTTCTAACTCGATCCTCCTGCCTCTCCTCAGAACTTTTGTTTCTCAGTCTTAAATATTTGAACAGAACCCCAGTGTCTCAGTACAGCCATCAAATACCAATATGCTTCATCTTTCCCTATCACATGCTGATAGTCTAAAGAAACAAAACAGCCCGGGAGAGCCTCTTGATCAGTGGTTCTCAACCTTCCTAACGGGCCCATCCTTGACTATACAGTTCCTCATGCTGTGGTGACCCCAACCATAAAATGATTTGTGTTGCTACTTCATACCTGCAATTTTGCTAGTGCTATGGATTGTAATGTAAATCTCTGTGTTTTCCTGTGGTCTCAGGTGACTCTTGTGAAGGGATCCTGTGACACCCCACCTCCAGGGGTCAAGACTCACAGGTTGAAAACTGCTGCCTTAGGTCAAGCACAAAACAAAGCCCACAGTCCAGAAGAAACTTTCATGGGTCAGATTTTCATGAGAGTCAAAGAAACAAAGTCTAAATATCTGCTTCTCTCCAAGAAGAGGTAAAAGGCAGCTGAAGTGGAAAATAAGCAAAGTCCCCATGGTAAAGAGAGTCCTTCCATCAGTTTCTGGAAACATGCACCCCTTCCTGTCCTTCCAGAGTAGACTGCATGAGTCACTAACACCTGTGATGTATCTTTTCTTTGGGCTAGGGTCACTGAAACTGTTACCAGAGCTGTCAGGGTCGAAGACTGTTAGGTCATGGCATCCTGAACAAGCTAGGCCTGACTCCACATCCTCAATGTGCCAGTTAAAAAGACGGAGACAGTGAGAAGCTAAGAAGGGAGACTGATTTATTCAGAGGAAGAATGGAGTGGTCTAGTGACACTCTTCCCCCACCTCCCTCCCCCACACCCTACATGAGGCTTCTACATGAATGGAAGGGATGCAGAACTAAGCCATCCCAGGCAAGGAAGGTGTCTGACAATGTGTATGAACATCATGCAGACTCTTCCTGGGGGACACGTTCCTCCTCTGCCTGGTAGCAGACTCCAGTCTTTGCCTCCTCCTATTGTGAGACATCTGGGTGTGCGGAATTAGTTCCCTGGGGACCATTCAGTAAGTCTGATAGCTAAAGGGAGGATCACAAGTGTATCTATTTAGAATATCATCACTCTCCACAGGTTGTTTCCCCTTAGTCTCTTTTAGAAGTTCTAGCTATTCAAAGATTTATGGATCTCCAGTTCAATCATAGAATCAACCTGCCCAGATTTTTTGCTGGCCAGTACACTGTGGTATCCCACCCACAGTTCAACACTTGAGAGGTAGAGGAAGGAGGATCAGGAGTTCCAAGATCATCATTGGCTACATATAGTGAGTTCTAGGTCAGCCTGAATTATGTGGGAACCATATCTTCAAAAACTAAAACTACCAAAAACCAAACCAAAACCAAAACAACCCAATCCAGCCCCCCTACACACAGAGAGACGCACGCATGCACACACGCGCACACACACATACACACATACACATTACCACCACCACCACCAACAACAATAACAATAATAAAACAAAACAAAAAACCCAACTTGCTTCCAGAAGATCCTGCTATACCACTCCTGGGCATATACCCAGAAGACTCCCCACCATGTAATAAGGATACATGTTCTACTATGTTCATAGCAGCCCTATTTATAATTGCCAGATGCTGGAAAGAACCCAGGTATCCCTCAACAGAAGAGTGGATGCAAAAAATGTGGTATATCTACACAATGGAGTACTATTCAGCCATTAGAAACAATGAATTCATGAAATTCTTAGGCAAATGGATGGAGCTAGAGAATATCATACTAAGTGAGGTAACCCAGACTCAAAAGGTGAATCATGGTATGCACTCACTAATAAGTGGATATTAACCTAGAAAACTGGAACACCCAAAACATAATCCACACATCAAATGAGGTACAAGAAGAAAGGAGGAGTGGCCCCTGGTTCTGGAAAGACTCAGTGAAACAGTATTCGGCAAAACCAGAATGGGGAAGTGGGTAGGGGTGGGTGGGAGGACAGGGGAAGAGAAGGGGGCTTACGGGACTTTCGGGGAGTGAGGGGGCTAGAAAAGTGAAATCATTTGAAATGTAAATAAATTATATCGAATAAAAAAAACAACTTGCTACAAATTTGAAGTTTCACGTACATATAATTTTAGGAGAAATTATATCTTTACGAAATGCTAGAATTCAGACAGCAAAGCCTGTTTCTTCTATAAAGGAACAATCCTGACCAACATTCCTGTCTGTGAATCTCTGACTAGATTCCTCAGGTGCTGGGATTCCTGGAGAAGGGCAGGGCCACTCTCACTTCAGGGTACATGGCTGCTAGACCCTGTCTCATCCTCTGATTCTCTTTTTTTTCTTTTCTTTTTCTTTTTCTTTTTCTTTTTCTTTTTCTTTTTCTTTTTCATTTTCTTTTCTTTTCCTTTCTTTCTTTCTTTCTTTCTTTCTTTCTTTCTTTCTTTCTTTCTTTCTTTCTTTCTTTCTTTCTTTCTTTCTTTCTTTTTGGTTTTTTGAGACAGGGTTTCTCTGTGTAGCCCTGGCTGTCCTGGAACTCACCCTGTAGACCAGGCTGGCCTCGAACTCAGAAATCCACCTGCCTCTGCCTCCCAAGCGCTGGGATTACAGGCGTGCACCATCATGCCCGGCTCATCCTCCAATTTTCTAGAGTGCCATAGTCTTTCCTGGCAATGCAAGATGCCCTCTCCTCTTCTACCCCCATGAAATAAGAGACAGTCTGATTACAGGAGACACCCCCTTCTTCTGAAACATAACAAAAGGGACCTGATTCTCCCTCATAGACCCAAACTCTCTGCAGAGCTCCCATCATGACACTGTCTGTGCATCTGCCCATGGTGTTAACAAGTCTTCTAATAAATCTCTAACCAAAAAGGGCAATATGCCCCAGTGGGTGTTCCCCTTAAACTCCAAGCCCAAAACCTCTCTTTAACAATTCTCTTAATTAAATCTTCTAAGAACAGTGCTTGGTTGGTATTTCTGAATTTTTTTTTTTCATAATATATTTATTCCTCCTTAGGTAAAACTCGAACTATTGTGGTTGTTGCTAGTATGTGAGTTGAATTTTAATTTTTGCTCATGAACAGGATCCCTTCTGCTTTATGCTAGTTCTAGCTCAGGTAGCATATGAGCCAGTAATTTCTCTGTTTGAGTCACTGAATCTTTGTCTCATGCTCCCTAAGAGGACCCTGAGAGCTTCAGGGTTTCTAGATTATTCTATTTATTTACCCACATCTTTCCATAATGAGTTGCACTTCTTCCCACAGGTCACACTGTTGAAACCCTTAATATGCCTGGTGTCAGTCTTTGGAGATGGGCCCCTGAAGGGGGAAATTCAGGTTAAATGAAAGGTTCTGAAAGGCTCAGGATGGGGTGTCAGTGGCAGACTGACCTAACCTTGCACACATGCCTGGGTGCTGTCCCCAGGAGAAATAAAAAGGGAAATAGACAGGTAAAGGGTGCTGTGTTAGAAACAAACTTGCTTATAAATTCACAAGGTATATTGCTTCTGCTGACAGCTGTTTGTCAAGAAGTCCCGATACCACAGGTAGATGGCTGAGGGAGCAGGCTCAGCTATTCCAATCCTGATTCCTAATATCAACACAGCATACTTTACATAATACTCTACTGTGAGTTACAGAATAGCCACAAAGGGTGAGAGGGACCACAGCAGAGTTCAAGGAGATTCAAAGCGACCCACTGAGAGGCAGAGGAGGCTGGCGGGGATGTCCACAGAGTCTCTGCAGGAGCCCAGGAAATGAATGTAAGGCTGAGACTTCTGCTTCAGCAGCTGCTGCAGCAAGTCCACTGGATCAGAGCTGAGCGAGCCTCAGAAGTGTGAGGTGTGGGGCTGCAGAGGGCGGGATCCAGAGGAGTGTGCAGCTGGCACCTGAAAGCCAAGTCAACAGGGGAGAGCCAGGCCGAAAACCTTCTAGAGAGTTCTCTGCTTCTCTGTGCCTCTGCGCATAAGCTGGGTGGTCAGGACAGGTCAGGGAGGGGTTGATCCCAGGGTTCGGTCTCCTCTTTATGGGATCCAGGTGAGGAAATCAGGACCTTTCTTTTCCTCAGTCTGGTGTGTCCAGTAAGTTATTGGGCTTCTTTTTCCTGCTACAATTTTAATACTCTTATTAAGTACCAACTTACTGTGTGTGTATATACATACATACATACATACATACATACATATGCTCTTCTATTCCTGTCATAACTACTTGTGGTTCCATTTCTTGATTCTTCCCTCGGGGTATCCAGGTGCTGCAGCACACCAAGGATGGAAGGATGGAGCAGAGCCAAGTTCTGTGGTCTGAATTTTCCCTTGGGGTGTCTGGAGTCCAATGCACACCAGGCAGGAAAGGATGAATCCAAAGTCTGGAAGGGGTGGGTCAGCAAGATGCTGGTCAGGCAGTGAATGCTAGGAGGAGGAAGAGAAGGAGGAGGAGGAGGAGGAAGAGGAGGAGGAGGAGGAGGAAGAGGAGGAGGAGGAGTTCTCCTTGGAAGATTTCAATGTTAAACAGCTCTCTGAGACGATAGTCTATGAACAGCTTGTGCTCTTTACTTGGGGTGAACAAGGACTATAAGAACCTTAGAAAGTGGGAAGAGGTTCTTCTGAGGGTGAAATTCCATTGGCTGAGGTTTAAGATTCTGGGAGTACCTCATTTTCATGGAGAGGCATTCAGAAAATTGAGCCTGTAGTGCCCCGTCTCCCCCCTGCCCCCCACCAAGGACTTTGTGGCATTCCTCAGGTAGAGTGAGGGGGTTGGGATCCCTAGATAAGTCACAGAAGAGGAAGCCCTATTGGGAAAGAGAGTCCTCCATCCATTTTGCATGGAGCTCAGGAGAGTATCCAGACATGATAGACTTCAACCTTAAGTAGCAGGGTTTCCCAACAATTACTAATATTAACTGTCAGAGCACATCTGTGGCTACAAAGGATGAATTCAGGGAGTTTCAAAGAGAATACTTTGGGGAAAATGATTGATATATTTGTTTATGTAGTTAGGGTTTCATGTATTCCAGGCTGGCTCAAACTGGATAGATAGTTTAGGATGACCTTGGACTTCTGCCCCTCATACCTCTAGCTTTTGAATGCGGGGATAACAGGACTGAGCCACTACTCCCACTATTTGCCATGCTGGGCATAGAACCTGGGGGTTTGTGCTTGCTGGGTAGGCTCTCTACCCCCGGTCACATCTGTGCCCCTTAGCCCTCCCCCGCAAATCTTCTTTTTCTCTTTGACTCTTTTAAAAAAATATTTATTATAGGTAAGTACACTGTAGCTGTCTTCAGACACCCCAGAAGAGGGTGTCAGATCGCATTACAGATGGTTGTGAGCCACCATGTGATTGCTGGGATTTGAACTCAGGACCTCTGGAAGAGCAGTCAGTGCTCTTAACCACTGAACCATCTCTCCAGCCCTTCTCTTTGACTCTTAACATTTTCTTCTGTGTTTTCAAAACTTATCTATAAGAATTGATGGGACCTGCAATGTTTCTGAAGGCAAGCTTCCATAGACAGACAGACAGACAGGCAGGCAGAGCCTTAACTGTCAGGGTCAGGTATGGGAGACACATCTGAGAACAGGGCCTAAGCAGAAAAGAAACTCTGTCTGAAAGGAAGGCTCCTCAGACCAGCAGTACCAAGAGAGGAAGGACCTGGCTGTGACTTCCTGCACCTCAGACAAGGCCTGGGGGCATGTCAGGTAGAAGATGCTCATGTCTGTGTTCCCAGTAATAGACAAACAAGAGATCCTGCATCCAGAGATCTCTTCTCCACAATGGCTGGGATAATCCACCCGTGAAGTCACTGGCTTCTCTGCTCATCACTTTAGTAATGGCTCTCGTTGGTGGTACCCAGGATGAAGTCAGTGTGTTTCCAAGGCCTGTAGCAGAGCCAGGCTCTGATTCCTGAAGCCTCCATCACCTGCCTCCTTTGCACTCTGCTCCAGAGATGCTGGCTTCCTTTGCTCTTTGAACAGAGTTGACACCTGGTCCAGGCTCTTTGTACATTCATTTCCTCTCTGCCAAAGAGCTCCTCCCTCCAAATCTTTGATCCTTGTCCATTTTCCTGCTTTTATTATATTAAATACACATTAATGGGTTATATAATGTATAAACAGATTAATGTGTTATATATAGTATATGAATATATGCTAATTTATAAATATACACTATTGAGTTATATATACATATGTATATAAATAGATACTATGCATTTTATATATATACATAAATATAAACATATGCTAATGGGTTATATAATATATAAACACAGAGTAATATGCTATGTAAATACACATGCACGCATAAACTAATGGGTTATATATGTTCATATAAATATATACTGATGGTTTAACATATATGTAAACATTGACTAATGAGTTATATATAAAATATAAACTATAAATATATATTAATAAGCTATATAATATGTAAATACATACTAATAGGGCATATGCATATATAAATATGTACTAATGGGTTTCATTATGACATTTTCATCCATGCACATGATGTATTTTCATTATTACCAACCCTATCACCTCTTCTTGTGCCCCTCTGTGGTGGTCTGAATAAGAAATGCCCCTCAGAGTCACCTGCATGAGCTCTTGGTCTTTGTTGGTGGTACCATTCGAGGTGGTTCTGGAATCTCCAAGAGGTGGGGCCTGCTCCTGGAAGAAGTGCGTCAGTGGGCGTGAGTGGGGGTTTACAGCATTTGTCACTTCTGCTTCCAGGATGTGGATAGAAATGTGATCTCTCATTTCCCGGAGACAGCTGACTGCTGCCACGTCTCTCCCACCATTGTGGAAGCTTCCTCTGGACCTGTGAGCGCAGATAATTCCTCCTTTTAGGAGCTGCTTCTGGTCATGGCATTTTACCACAGCAGAGAAAAGTAGCTAGACAGCCTCTCACCCTGAGGATCCCTCTCTTCCCAACTAGTCCTCCTTGTACTTCAGCTGGGATTCCTTTGGGTCTGTGGCCCAGTGAGTTTCATTGGGATTGTTGACAGGGGAATGGCCGAGGGCCACTTTGCTCTTTTTTCCCCCTCGAGGCTCTGTTGAGGTGTCATTTCCTCTGGAAGATCTCTGATAACATCTTGAGCCAGGTCATCTGGAGGGTAGCTGCTTCCCTTCCCCTTCCTTGTTAGCACTTAAGTTATAAGTTAGTTTGGTTGTTTGTGTCTTCTTCTAGACTATGGAGTCTGTGGGGGCCAGGACCTCTTTCAGAATAGCCTGGCCACACAGCAGGAGATGGGTGGGTATATATGGGATAAACGAATATTCAGCCTGGCCAGTCAAGACAGAGTGGGAACAAGGCTCAGAGACAGCTGTGGCCCCCTTCCTTCTGGAATTCCTGCTACTCATCTTGTCCAGCCTTGCTTGCTAAGAAGTTCAGAAATCGCTGTCTGCATGGGAGATACAAACCTTCCCACAGACCCTGGGACCAGGCCCCTTCCTCTGGTGCTGCTTCCTACCATGATGGGTAAACTTGGTCATCAACTTGACTATATCTGGAATAACTAAGCTGCAGCTCACCTGTGAGGGATTTTCTTGAGTAGATCATTTGAGATGGGAAGACGCACCCTCTCTGGAAGGATACGGAGTGGGGAGCTTTTGCTTTTTACCTGTTTCACTCTCGATGGCAAGCTCATCTTTCTTGTTGCACAGGTAATCCTTTGCTGGCATTAGAACCACACAAACTGAGAACCTCTCTAGGAATCTCTCAGGGCTCCAACACCAGATTGGCACTGCGGAGATGTCTAGTCTTATGGACTGAACAAGTGCGGGATTCTTGGGCTTGGTCTTCCCATCAGGAGAGAGCCATTGTTGGAGCACCTGGACTATAGTCTGTAAGTCATGCTAATGAACTCCACACACACACATGCGCACACACATTCTCTCTGCTCTGCTCTGTTCTATAGAGAGTTCTAACTAACACTCTGGTCACCCCAGCTCCCTTCCTGCAGGCAGCCCTGGCTATCCTCCTTTGGGCATCGTGAACCAAGGCATACTTCCGGTTGTCTAGACCAGGTCTACCCTGGCGGCTAATATAGATTGTCCATTTGACTCATTTAGAGACAAACCTGTCTTTGAAGGAGTTCCTAGATCGATTTAGCTAAACAGGGCTGACTCAAGCTTGTCTAATGTGGGTGGCACTGTATCGTGGGCTGGGGTCTTAGTGACTATGGAGACAAAAACAACCTGATCACCAGCGCTTTCTTCTGTGGATACAATGTGTCTGCCTGCTTCACACATCTGCCACCATGCCTTCTCTGCCATGATGGAACCTTCGAAGTATGGGCAGAAACAAACTCTTCCTTCCTAAATTGCTTTTGCTAAGTATATTGTCACAACAATGGCAAAATCCATCTATCCACGACTCTTACACTTTTTAGATGTATTGGTTTGCATGCACAAAAGTATGTGCACCACATTCATACCTGGTACCTAAGGACAGCAGAAGAGGGCATCTGAGCCACTGGAACCGGAGCTGCCACGTAGGTGCTGGCAACCACGCCTGGGTCCTCTGTAAGAACAACAAGTGCTTTTGATGACTGGGCCATCTCTCCAGTTCTCTAACACATCCATCTCTGGATGTATCCTAGAGGCAGCCAGTCTGAAACAGTGACTTTGGGGCCACAAGCTCCTACCACACCACAAATGGCTCCATCTGCTTGATAACTGATGTCGTGCCTTTTGTCCTCACAGCTTGACCCAGAAGAGGATATAGTGGTCGGGGATCCTTACAGATAGGAACCGTGAAACCACTGAGCACAAGTTCATTAGAGACCCTGAGCCACTGGAAGGGAACCAGACCATCTTTGCAGATCATTCTCATTATAAAACCCAGGACGAGCATCCCTCCCAAGTCAAGAAACAATCTCTTAGACTCCTATGTCAGGGATAAAAGAACAATACTTTAAGAAATGCTAGAGGACTAGAGAGATGGCTCAACAGTTAAGAGAGCTTGTGGCTTCTGCAGAAGACCTGGGTTCAATTTCAAGTATGCACACATCATGACTCACAGCACTCTGTAACTCCAGTCCCAGTAGGTCTTGTGCCCTCTTCTGGCCTCCACAGGCACTGCATGCATGAGGTGCACAAACATGCTGGCAAAACATTCTCATACATAAAATTGAAAACAAGAAAGAAAAAAACAAAGAAGCAGCAATAATAACTTTGTCAGTTACATGTTGTTCTACTAAGTGCTCCTTTCTGGAAGGTATTTCATTCAGCTAGTCTATTACCATCACCCACTCAACAGGCGAGGAAGCTGAGGTTGGAGATTGGACATGGAGTGATGCTTTTAAACTCACTTTGCAAGCGGTACTGTCAGAATTATAAAGCAGATAGTACTCTCTATTTGACATACTTATTTAATTCACTTACCCACACTAACTTAAAAAAAAACCCAACCTTTATAGAGCGAAGGTAACCATTGTACAAGCACAGTCGAATGGCTTCAGTAACGTAATGGAGTGTAGAGCTATCACCACGAATCCAGTTTTAGAACGTTTCCACTAACTCGGAATGTTCCCTCATCCCCATTTTTGGTTAACCACCACTCCTACCCCAGCCCCAGGCAAGCACCGATCTATTTTCTGTCACTGTAAATTAGCTTTTCCAGACACTTGACTTAAATGAACCCATGCGGTATCTTCTTTCACTTTACTACAGAAATTCCACTTGTTTTCTGAAGCCTGTGTGGTTCAGTTCTCAACACGCCACTCAGAGGTGTGGCATTGGAAGCAAGGAACATGGTACACCTTCCTGCTGCAGGAGCCCCAGGGGCTTGTAAGGACACCATCTTAGGCGCTGTTTAGTAGTGGAGAAGCAGGGTGCGCTACAGTATGGGAAATCATCACACTTAAGTGATTTTTCTGTTCATTTATTTCACAAACCATATGGAACGTCTATCTTAATCCATGGGCTTCTCCTCCAAACAGCTCTAGGAGTGGCTCCTTTCCTGGCTGTGGTGGAGCACGCCTGTAATCCCAGCACTTAGAGGTTGGGAGCAGGAGAATCTAGGGTTTGAGGTCAGCCCAGGCTGCATAGTGAGACCACACCTCCACTCATACACACATTAAATAAAATTTGAACTGCAAAGCAAAGCCCCCAAAAAACTATTTTAAAAGCTTAATACAAAGGCCCAAAACAAAATGAGTCAGCCTACCCCAGGCCAGTAAGAAAGCACTGTCTGATTTGATGTATATTGCTTTTGCTCTGTTTAGGTGTGGGCCTTGAATTCCTGATCTTTCCAAGACTTTTAACATGAAAGGATGTTGAATTTTGTCAAATGCTTTCTCAGTATCTAATGAAATGATCATGTGTTTTTCTTTTCTTTGAGTTTGGTTATGTAGTGATTTACATTGATGGGTTTCTGTATATTGAACCATCCCTGCATCCCTGGGATGAAGCCTACTTGATCGTGGTAAATGATCGTTTTGAATGTGTTCTTGGATTCTGTTTTCAAGAGTTTTATTGAGGGAAAATTGGTCTGAAGTTCTCTTTCTTTTGGGTCTTTGCGAGGTTTTGGTATCAGTGTAACTGTAGTTTCATAGAATGAATTGGTTAGTGTTCCTTCTGTTTCTATTTTGTGGAAGAGTTTGAAGAGTAATGGTATTAGGTCTTCTTTGAAGCTCTGATAAAATTCTGCACTAAACCCAACTGGTCCTAAGCTTTTTTTGGTTGGGAGACTTTTAATGACTGCTTCTATTTTTTTTTACTGGTTGTGGGACTGTTTACATTGTTTATCTGATCCTGATCCAGTGGAAAAAAGACAGCATTTTCAATAGATGGTGCTGGTTCAATTGGCAGTCAACATATAGAAGAATGCAAATTTATCCGTTCTCATCTACCTGTACAAAGCTCAAGTCCAAGTGGATCAAGAACCTCCGCATAAAACCAGATACACTGAATATAATAGAAGAGAAAGGTGGGAAGAGCCTCTAACACACATGGGCACAGGGGGAAAGTTCCTGAACAGAATACCAATGGCATATGCTCTAAGATCAAGAATCGACGAATGGGACTTCATAAAATTGCAAAGCTTCTGTAAGGCAAAGGACACTGTCAATAGGACAAAACAACAGTCAACAGTCTGGGAAAAGATCTTTACCAAACCTACATCCAATAGATGACTAATATTCAATATATACAAAAAACTCAAGAAACTAGACTCTAGAGAACCAAATAACCCTATTTAAAAAATGGGGAACAGAGCTAAACAGAGAATTCTCAACTGATCAAACTCAAGGGCTGAGAAGCACCTAAAGAAATGTTCAACATCCTTAATCATCAGGGAAATGCAAATCAAAACAACCCTGAGATTCCACCTCACACCAGTCAGAATGGCTAAAATGAAAAACTCAGGTGACGGCAGATGCTGGCTAGGATGTGGAGAAAGAGGAACACTCCTCCACTGCTGGTGAGATTGCAAGCTGGTACAACCACTCTGGAAATCAATATAACGGTTCCTCAGAAAATTGGACATAGCACTACCAGAGGACCCAGCTATAACTCCTGTGCATATACCCAGAAGATGCTCCAACATGTAATAAGGATACATGCTCCACTATATTCATAGCAGCCTTATTTATAATAGCCAGAAGCTGGAAAGAACCCAGATGTCCCTCAACAGAGGAATGGATACAGAAAATGTGGTGCATTTACACAATGTTCTCACTGATAAGTGGGTGTTAACCCAAAAGTTCAGATTCAATTCAATTCACAGACCATATGAAGTCTAAGAAGAAGGAAGACCAAAGAATGGATACTTCAATGTTTTTTAGAAAGGTAAACAAAATACTCAGAGGAGGAAATATGGAGACAAAGTGTGGAGCAGAGACTGAAGGAAAGGCAATCCAGAGACTGCCCCACCTGGGGATCCATCCCATACACAGTCACAAAACCTGGACATTATTGTCGATGCAGGAAGTGTTTGCTGGCAGGTGCCTGATATGACTGTCTCCTGAGAGGTTCTGCCAGAGCCTGACAGAGACAGAGGCAGGAGATTGCAGTCAACCTTTGGACTGAGTTTGGGAGTCCCTGATAGAGGAATTGGAAAAGAGACTGAAGGAGCTGAGGGGGTTTGTAGCCCCATGGAGGGAGCAACAGTGTCAACAAGCCAGACCCCCTGGAGTTCTGAGGGACTAGACCACCAACTAAAGAGTACACATGGAGTGACTCATGGCACTGGCCACATTATGTGGCAGAGGATGGCCTTGTTAGACATCAGTGGGAGGAGAGGCCCTTGGGCCTGAGGGTGTTCAATGCCCCAGTGTAGGGGAATGCCAGGGTGGGAGAACAGGACTGGGTGGGTGGGGGAGCACCCTCATAGAAGACAGGGAGGGGAGGGATGGGATAGGGTGTTTCCGAAGGGGAGACTTGGAAAGGGGAAAACGTTTGAAATGTAAATAAAGAAAATATCCAATAGAAAGAAAGAAAGAAAGAAAGAAAGAAAGAAAGAAAGAAAGAAAGAAAGAAAGAAAGAAAGAAAGAAAGAAAGAAAGAAAGAAAGAAAGAAAACACTGTCTGAAGGAGGACTTCTTGTCTGGTTCGGCTGAGGTATGACCTGTGGGAGTCAGTTCCCACAGTTCTGATGCTGTGGCTAAGCAGCCCAGTCTCCTGTGTACTGGCACAAGCTCTCCGGCAGAGAAGCAGTGGAATCCACCAGGTAGAGCCTGAAAATGGCAGAAACAGACCATGGCAGAGAAGACACAGCCAAGTCCTAAGGGCATGCAGGATGAGATAGCATCACTGGCTACAATCCCTCCTAAGAGTCACTGATAGCATTTTGTTTCTTCCCAACTCTTTCTAGACATCCCTCTTCCTCTCTAAGCTGATAAATAGTACTTTTTATGTACCAGGCACTGGGGACCCAGTAAGCCTTTGAATCTGTGTTACAAAGCCAGTATCTATTAGCTGTGATCTTTAGGGAATTTGGGATCATTTTAAAGAGTGCTGCTGCGATTGCGTCTGGAGATGTAGTTAAGTTGGTACACTGCTTGCCTATATCATACATAAAGCCCTGAATTTTATCCCCAGCACTGGATAAAACCTTGTGTGGGGTTGTATACCACCAAGAACTTGGGAGAATCAGAAACAAGAGGATCAAAGTTCAAGGTTATCTTTGGTTATGTCATAAATTTGAGGCTAGCCTGGGCTACATAAGACTCAGTCAAAAAAAAAAAAAAAAAAAAAAAAAAAAAAAAAGAATGAGTGCCAGAACTGGGCTGTCTTAAAATATCGTTATGCTAGAAATGACATCTTTTGCAACTATTTGAACCTACAGTGAACATTTTTAGATGTCAACTTAAAAATATACAAAGGGGAGCACAGCTTTACAAAATTCATCCTTCAAGTAAAGCAGCCAAGGGTTTTATAAGCCACCATCTTAGACTTCTGCTCAACCTGACTGAGGGTATGCCCAGGATGGATACTGAGGTTGGTGGAGCTGGACGGGGTGTGGTGAGAGGAGAGTTACAGCTTCTGTAGTTTTTCTGCAAGGATCTTGGGAAATAAATGTTAAAAAGGAAAATCAAACCGAGGGATGCTATAGATAGAACGTGAATTCAGCTTCTGAAATATCCAGATGGATGTGCACTGACTATCCCAGCTGCGCCCGCCAGCACCAGTGTTCTGATTCAGACCCGGATGCTCAAGTCCGGATGCTGAGTCAGTTAGAGACATCCACCCCATCATCCCCTATGGTATTTGCTTGTGTTTCTTTTCTTTTCTTTTGGTTTTTCGAGACAGGGTTTCTCTGTGTAGCCCTGGGCTGTCCTGGAACTCACTCTGTAGACCAGGCTGGCCTCGAACTCAAAAATCCACCTGCCTCTGCCTCCCAGGTGCTGGGATTACAGGCGTGTGCCACCATGCCCGGCCTTTGCTTGTGTTTCTTAATGTTGTCTCTTTAAATTCTTTAAGGATCAAGTTACTCTATGGTCACTATTAGTTCCCCCACTCCCAAAAGTCACTCTGCTTTACCTGAAAGATTGTTGCCAGGTTAACTAACTAACTAACTAAGTAAGTAACTAACTTCTTGTTTACAGATTGCAGGAAACATCATGGTGTAAACGTCACTGTGTAAATACAATGAGGACTCATAGTCAGCCGTGAGGTCCCTCTAAGTCTGTGCTAATGGATAATGCCTCGAGGGGCCTGGAATGTAACTCAGATGGTAGAGTGTTTACCTAGTATGCATGAAACCCTGAGTTAGAACCCTAGCATTGTGTAAGCTGGGTACTATGGTTTGTGGACGTGTGTGCACATGCATATGGAAAGTGGGTATATGTGCGTATGTGTGTGGAGGTCAGAGAACAATCTCAGATGACATTATTATCCACTGTATTTTTTTTTGAGGCAGGGTCTCTCCCTGGAACCCAGGGCTAATAGGTTATACTAGGCTGGCTAGGCAGGAAGCCTCTGCCACCTCCTTCCCATGTCCTCCGTGCTGAGATTTCAAGCACTTATCACCACACCCAGCTTTTTACATGGATGCTAGAGACTGAGTCAGATTCTTGCTTTAAGTGGCAGGCACTTTACTGACTGATCTAGTTCCCAGACCTCTATGGGAGGAACACACGTGTTCCTCCCTGACCTTTTCCAGATCTCAAAGTGCGGACCATGTAATCTACTACTTCATTTGTTCTTTCATTGGTATCCAGTGGTTTCTTGGTTTTGTGTCTTTTAGAAACAATGGGGGCTGAGAGCCAGCTCAGCCCTCACTAGCATGGCTGCTTTCAGAGAATGAAAGGTCAGTTCCCAGCACCCACCTGTATCTCTAGCCCCAGGGGATCTGATGCCCTCTTCTAGGCTCCTTGGGCACCTGGATACACATGTGCATACATATGCACATAATTAAAACATAACACTAAACCCTAAAACCAACAGATAACATACAGTCAAAGAAACAAATCTCTGCTCAAAGGTGGGGACCATGCCCCTCAGACATATTCTCCAGTTCATTATTTTATCCCTCCTCCCTCGGAGCTGGGTTCAGAGGAAGCTCTTTGTGTTTTCTTGATTGATTCGTAGCTTCCCTGAAATTGCTGGTCTAGAGAATCCATTGCAGGATAAAAATGGAGACTCATCCCTTAGGGACAGCCCACTAAGAAGCAGGGCAACCGTGTTCTTGCTGGGAAATTGAGATGCAAGAGGCAGTACAGCAGGAGTGCATTGCTTACCTGCAGATTTTTATGCTGATTGGTGATTCCTATGATGCCCTCCTAAGTGTGCGCGACAAGGACGAAATTTTAGCTGGAGCGGCCATGGTGACCCCATGTAGGTGGGAGACAGCCTTCCGAGGGTTTATTGCGCTCTGTCCTCCCTCCTGCCGATGTGCGAATTAACTCCATTGTCTATGAAATTAGACAACTCTTACCGCTCTTAGCCAAAGCAAGCTAAATAGCAAGTGATTATTCCAGAGGCTCTCTTAAGTGAGGACAGAGGAGCTTAATGCAAAAACCAAACAAACGCACTTTATGCTAAATATCAATTACAACAGACTGCATACGGAAGCTAGAAAGAATTTTGTACATATATTTTTTACTTTCTAGATTTTTACATTTTCTTTTCATGTATGTGTGTATATAAGAAGTGGTGGCCGACGGAGGCCAGAAGACAGGATCAGATGCACCCAGAGCTGCAGTTGCAGACAGTTGTGAGCCATCAAACATGAACGCTGGGAACCAAACCCAGGCCCTCAGCAAGAGCAATAGGTTCTCTTAACCACTGAGCCACCTCTCCAGCCCTGAATCTTCTCCTTTGTTTCTGCATTTTTATCCCATTTCTTCCTAGTGCTTTATACAGCTTATTGTACAGTAAAATGGCTAATTTCTTATAAATTTTAAATAGCATGGTAATCTGACTTTCTTCTAAGACACAAAATTCTAGGGACTTCCCCATGGGTTCAAGGACCAGGGCTCCTAAATTAGAACCATTGTTTCCCATGAAGAGGTCCCTGCCCATCTAGTTGGGGATAGGCTCTGGCTAAGTCACCCAGCCTGCTCTCCATCCAACCCCTGGGCTCAAGCACTGCTCCTGGGTCAGCCTCTCAAGCTGTGGGGGCTGCAAGAAGGGCAGCATCTCACCCTCAAAACCAAGGCTCTTGAAGCCTGAGTTCTGTCGTGTCATTCCAGTGTCATTTGCTCTCCAGACATTAGTGTGTGAGTGTGAGTGTGTGTGTGTGTGTGTGTGTGTGAGAGAGAGAGAGAGGGGGGGGCATTATGCGTTACATTCTGCAAACCGGTTAGGATCAGGAAGGTGCATAAGCCTTAGATGGCCAAGATTTCAAGGGCAAGCTAGGGAAGACCATGGCGAGCAGGAAGGCTGCCTGGGAGCTCTCCCCATGCTGTTACATGTCACTCCCCAGCCTGCTTCCTCTGTAGGGCCCACCCTGAGTCGATTTTTTTTTTCCTGAATTGGAAGTCTGAATCCTTGATTGTAACTGTGATTTTGATTCTGATGCTTGTCTGCCTGTATCATATTTGGCTTAAAGCTAGAGTCTTTGGTCCTGCCAGAGGTGTTTTGTTTTGGGCTTTGTGTAGCCCAGGTTAGCCTAGAACTCTAATTCCTCCTACCCATACTTCTGGTTGCTGGGATTACAGACATGTATCCATTCCTGAGTCAACTTAAGGTCATTAAACTATAATTTTTGAAAATAGATTTTCTAAACCACCAAATCAATCCATCTGTCTGTCTATCTATCTATCTATCTATCTATCTATCTATCTATCATCTATGTATCATCTATCTTTATGCTACCGACCAGAAAGGAAAAAGAAAGCTCAATGTGACCAAATCTTCATAAGGAAAATGTGACAGATACACATGGCCTGTGCCTGGCGTGTAAAAACTATGCAATTCATTCTTTTAAAATTTTTTATTTATTTATTTATTTATTTATTTATTTATTTATTTGTTTGTTTGTTTGTTTGTTTATTATGTACAGTATTCTGCCTGCATGTATACCTGCACACCAGAAAAGGGCGCCAGATCCTATTATAGATGGTTGTGAGACACCATGTGGTTGCTGGGAATTGAACTCAGGACCTCCGGAAGAGCAGACACTGCTCTTAACCTGTGAGCCATATCTCCAGTCCTATTCAATACATTCTTATTATTATGGTTTTTATTAAATGAAATTCCCATAGCATCAGTTTTGTGACATTTAATATGTTTATGTTTCTACGTGGTTCCAAAACAATAGATATTTTTTAAATTATTAAATCTTATTTATATCTACTTAGAGAGAGAAAGACAGAGAGAAAGGAAAAGCTCAGAGCTCAAACCTGCCTGGAACTTACTGTGTTCTCCATCTTGTGACCCTCTTGTCTCAGCCTCTGGAATGCTGGGATTACAGGGAAGTGCCACCTAGCCTGGCTTCAACAGCACACAATATATGGTGTTCTTTAACTGTAGATCCAGGCTTGTTTCTTCCTTTTAATCTTTTTTTGATTTGATATCTTTTCTTCTTTCTTTTCCTTTCTTTTCTTTCCCTAATTAGTGCTAGAGATTGAACCCAGGTTCACACCCATGTGACACATGCATTCCACCATGAGCGTGACCCTGTCTGTCAGTGAGCCAGCAAGCTGTGGTCCTCCATGGTTTCTGCTCCTGCTTGAGTTCCCATCCTGACCGTCCTTAGTGATGACTGTGAAGTCATAAGCCAAAGAAGTCCTTTCCTTCCTTAGGTCACTTACATGGGGTGTTTTGTCACAGTAACAACAAATTAAAACCTAATACATAAGGTATTATTGTGATAGTTAATGTTGTCAACCTGACTGGCTCTGAAACACCAGACAAGAATCCAGGTACATCCATGAGGAACTACTTACCCTCTGGGCATGTCTGTGAGGGGTTATGTTGATCAGGTTGCCCTCTATCTTTTGTTTGAGATAGGTTCTCTTACAGGCCTGGAGCTTTACCAGGTAGGTTCGGATAGCTGGCCAGTGAGCTTTTAGGATCCCATCCTAACCTGCCGAGGATCTTCACCTCCTGTCTTGCTAACATTGGATTCCGAACGCATGCCATTATGCCCAGCTTTCTACGTGGGTTCTAGTGATACAAACTTAAGTCTTTATGCTTTGGAAACAAGTGATTTACTGACTGAGCCATCTGTCTAGCCCCAGAGCAAATTTTAATGCCAAGGGTTTGAAGGGGAAAAAAAGATAGGCAATCATACTTGACTCAGCTGTGAACAATAGTCAGGATATAAAACATTGCTGATAATTGGTCTAATTAAAAATCATCTGTCACTATCCTGAGAAAGCTAAGGGAAGAGAAGTGTATGGGGCAGAAGTCAGGTCGAGCCTTGTAGATAGTGAAACTCACAGCTCCTCTTCTCTAGTAGTAGGATCAAAAGGATGTGTGATCATGAGAGACCAAGAAGCATCAGTACCAGAAGGCCTGGCATTATAATTCAGTACATGTATTTCTTTGATGCAAGAAAAATGAGAAGAAATGAAATCTAGAGTAATAAGGGACAGGGGAAATCACAGAGTCTTTTAGAAGAACATGCATTAGTATTTGAAATTCCTGTTATTAATTTAAGAGCTGTCACTGTCTTTTTTCTTAGGTCACACTGTATTAGTCAGGGTTCTCTAGAGTCACAGAACTTATGGGTAGTCTCTACATAGTAAGGGAATTTGTTGATGACTTTCAGTCTGTAATCCAACTCCCAACAATGGTCAGCAGCAGTTGTGAATGGAAGTCCAAGATCTAGCAGCTGCTCAGTCCCACAAGGCAAGCAGGTAAAGAAGAGTGACTCTTCCTTCTTTCAATGTCCTTATGTAGGTATCCAGCAGAAGGTATGGTCCAGATTAAAGGTGTGTGCCAGCATGCCTGGATCTGGGACTTGCTTTGCCCCAGATGACCTTGAACTCAGAGATCTCCCCGTCTTAATCTTCTGAGATTCACAGCCACTGTGCCTCAAGATCTCCAAGCCAAGATCCAGGTCAGAAATTTGTATCTCCCAGCCTTTAGATTAGGATCACAGGTGTGCCTTCCAATTCTGGATTGTAGCTCATTCCAGATTCAGTCAAGTTGACAACCAGGAATAGCCACTACACACACTTTCTGCTTCTGTCTCCTGCTTACTCTGAATGTGCGGGTCAAGGATGACACTTCCCCTTAACAATGATGCTAGGAAACATTTGTTAAAGAGGACCTAAGACACTAATTTAAAAGCTAATTTGGTTCAAAAGTACATAATCTCCTCGACTACAAAGTGTTCCAAATATGTTTTAACAACTTCCTGTCAGAGAACGAGGATATGGCTTTAATGTCAGCTTTAGCTCATTAAAAATAGAAGAGTTAAGGTAAAAACCTATTTTATTAATACAAAAATAATTTCTCAGATACAAAGAGCATCACTTAAACTCTTATGTTTTTCTCTTTGTCTGTGGAACAATCATTTTAATGCAGAGAAAGACAAATAATTTCACTCCAGTTAGCTATTTACAATCATTGAGAGTTCTAAAGACAGCTTTTCTTCTATAATTTTAGATAATTAAAATAATTATCCACTAAAGTGCATTGTGTGGCTTATTATGCAATGGATTTTAGAATTCCCAGTTGAAAGTTGAGGTTCAAACCTTCAAACTCTCACTGACTCTGCGATCTCAAGCTGATCTTCTAATCTGTTTGAGACTCAGTCCCCTCCTTAGGTTGGAGCGACACAGTAGTCAGTCTGCAGCCTTTCCTGTGGAGATTACCTTGGGTGGGGTAGGTGAAGGGATGGTTTTAAAAAAAAAGATTCATTATGATGATGTTTTAAAATCACATGTGTGCACGTGTGTCTGGTGGGCAGAGGAGATTTGTGCACGCGAGTGCAGTTGCCTGAGGAGGTCAGAAGAAGGCACCTTTTCCTCAGGGGTCAGTGTGACAGGTGGCTGTGAGCCTCCCCGTGTGGGTGTTGATAACCAAACTCTGGTCCTCTGCAAGAGCAGGAAGTGCTCTTAACCACTGAGCCCTTTCTCTAGCCCTGAACATGTAGTATTTTTAATTGCATCTGTTACTGATTGACTGATTGTGTGTGTGTGTTAGAAAGAGAGAGAGAGAGAGAGAGAGAGAGAGATGGAGGGAGACAGACAGAAAAAGAGAGAGAGAAAGAGAGAGAGATGGGGGAGACAAAGAGAGAGAGAGAGAGAGATGGAGGGAGACAAAGAGACAGAAAAAAGAGAGAGAGATATGGAGAGAGAGAGAGAGAGAGAGAGATGGAGGGAGACAAAGAGACAGAAAAAGAGAGATATGGAGGGAGACAAAGAGACAGAGAGAGAGAGAGAGAGAGAGAGAGAGAGAGAGAGCGCCCATGCTATAGCACTTACAGGACCAGCATCTCTCCTTGCACTTTGTGGGTCCTAGGACTTGCCCTCAGATCATCATCAGACTTGGTGGTGAACGTCTTTACTCCGTGAGTCATCTTACCAATCACTCCTCTTCTCCATTTTCTGTTGTTGCTGTTGGTTTGTTTGAGATGGTGCCTCTTGCAGCCCAGGGCCTCAAACTCACTGTGTAGCCAGGGAGAATCTTGAATTCCTGATTAGCCTCCCCCCAAAGCCCCACCACCTGAGTGCTGGATTACAGGTATAAACTGCCATGCTGGGTTGGAGATTCCATCCTGAGGGAGCATCACACACAGCGTGCAAGGCCATGTCAGACAGTGAGGAAGGAGCGCGGGGGCAAGCAGCGAGGTCATGGGGATGGTTTAGAAAGGCTGGTTAGGGAGCACTTACCCACAAAGTGTCTGGTTTTGACTAACATCCAGATGGTGGACTGTGTGAAAATCTGGATCCAAAATGAATGGGAGCTGAGGCAGAATGGATGGTCAGGGGAAAGAAAGGTCTTGACGTATTTGAGTAGGAAGGGGTTTGTATGGCGAGAGTTTAGTAAGGGACACCAGAATCAAACAAATGAATGAATGAATGAATTTATCTAGTACTCCTTGTTTTCAATTTGTTCATTTTTTTATTTTAAGGCTTTATTTATTTTACGTATGTGAGTACACTGTTGCTGTCTTCAGACACACCAGAAGAGGGCATTGGATCCCATTACAGATGGTTGCGAGCCACCATGTGGTTGCTGGGAATTCAACTCAGGACCTCTAGAAAGAGCAGTCGGTGCTCTTAACCACTGAACCATGTCTCCAGCCCTTGTTTGTTTGATGTAACTCAAGATGACTTCAAATTCATTATGTAGCCAAGGATGACCTAAACTTCTGATCCTTCTGCCTCTAATTCCCAGGTGCTGAAATTAGAGGAGTGTCCCACCAAGCATGGCTTACGAGGTGGCTTTAGAGAGCAGAGAGTGTTAGATTTTGAAAGCTGGGCATGGTGGCAAACTCCTGTGGCCCCAGCACTCAGGCAGCTGGAGCTCGAGGCTGCTGAAGATTGGCGGGCAGCCTGGGTTTCAGAGCAAGACGCTGTCTTGGAAATTTTTTTTGTTTAAGGATTTTGATTTTGTTTGAGGTAAGAAACTGCAAGCTAGTTTAAGCAGAAGTTTGGATTGCAAACTTATAGTGAATGGGCAATAATTTTGAATATGTCACTGAGACCTTCCTCCAAGAATGATTGACTTTTAAGGACAAGAATCATCGAATTCTGTCTTCTGAATAGAGTAAAGCAGCTGACTCAGGCTTAATCAGGCTTTGACCTTCTGCTTGGATTTGAGAGAAAGAATAAGTCAGGGACAGCTGAGCAGCCCAGAGATCTGGCCAGAGGTTTGATCAGGAGGAGGCCCACTTGCTGAGGAAAAGGTAGGCACAACCTCAAAGCACTAAGCCTGTGCCAGGTGGGGCACAGGGGAGCTGTGGATTTTGTTCTGGTGATCATGACAGCAAGCCAAACACCCAAATGCAGAGAAGGGCAACTGAAAATAATTGTCGAGAGCTATGGACTCCATAGCCCCTCTGGCCTCACACATCCTCGGAGACACCTACTGGGGAAGGATGATGCTAGCTGGCAGTAGCCACAGGGATGATGGGACAGTGATGCTAACCCTTCTCATCAGCACCAAATGCATAAACAGCACCCAACCTCCTCTGTCTTAGTCAGGGTTTCTATTCCTGCACAAATATCATGACCAAGAAGCAAGTTGGGGAGGAAAGGGTTTATTGAGCTTACACTTCCACGTTGCAGTTCATCACTAAAGGAAGTCAGGACTGGAACTCAAGCAGATCAGGAAGCAGGAGCTGATGCAGAGGCCATGGAGGGATGTTTCTTACTGGCTTGCTTCCCCTGGATTGGTCAGCCTGCTCTCTTATAGAACCCAAGAGCACCAGCCCAAAGGTGGTACCACCCACAAGGGACCCTCCCCACTTGATCACTAATTGAGAAAATGCTCCACAGCTGCATCTCATGGAGGCACTTCCCCAACTGAAGCTTCTTTCTCTGTGATAACTCCAGCCTGTGTCAAGTTGACACACAAAACCAGCCAGTACACTCCTCCTTTTGCCATGCTGGGGATTGAACTCAAGGCCTTATGTATGCTACATAGTTCCACCCCCACTGTTGGAGTCAGAATCTCATACTCTCCTATGCCCTAGGTGACTTGGAAGTATCTATGAGCTTCAGAGCCTTCTGCCTCCAACGTCTAAATTCTGGGACTATAGGAATATGGTTTATGCAGTGTTGACGATGAACCCAAGGCTTTCACTGGGTGTGCTAAGTAAGCAGCCTACTAACTGAACTATAACCCCAATATCCTATGCACCCCTTTGGGGGATATTGTCTTGCTGTGTAGCCCAGGCTAGCCTTAAACTTGCAACAAAGCTATTTCCTCCTAACCTCTCTGCTGGGGTTACAGGCGTTTGCCAGCATGTCCAGCTCCCCCCACCCCCTTTTAAGAGCCCTGTTAGGTGTTTAATTCAACTGAATCATGTAGGTGGGGCAGGAAGAACAGAGTTGTTTGTTTGTTTGTTTGTTTTGAGTCAGGACTTGTTTTTAAAAACAGAAGCTTTGAAAGAGACAGCCAAAAGTGATCCAGGGCACGAAGAAAGGGATATATCTGACAAGGACATTAACAGTCATCCACACACAAGGGAAAGAGCTAATGGCTGACAGTAGGTAGGTAGTCAAGTGCATCAGTAATAATGAGAAGACTGAGTCAGGCAGACTCACGGCCAAATTTTGTCTGCATATGATGGAAATAAATATTTGTTGAGTATTTGTTACATAGTCACTGAGCTGACAAGGGCTTGGGAGAAAACCATCATAGTAAAATTCTTACATTGGACCTGATAAGTAATACAATAAATAAAAATGGAAGTGTTGGAGGTTCCCTTTGTGAATCAGTGCCTCTGACCTCCAGTAGGCCTAGGAGGCAGGTACCACATTGCCCAGTGTTGACGATGGGGAGTCAGAGTCACAGGGATGCTAACCAACTCGCTGAAGCACAGACAGATGGACAGGTAGCTTGTGACGCGTTCACAGCATGAGTTCCCTCAGAGAAAAGAAGAAAATGTCTTCTGAGTATTTATGCTTCCAAGGAGAAGAGAAAAGCTATTTCCTGAGTTCCCAGTGACCACGGCTTTCTGTATGATGTGCAGGGTCAGGTGCCTCCTGGGGGAAGCCTACAGCCGATTGCATCACCCAGGGCACCGAGACCGGCTCCTGAAGACAGGTCCAGCACAGTCAAATGTTGAAGGGAAACCAAGACAATTATGACAGAAAGTCATGTTTCTAAGAGCAACTCTATACAATTAATTTTATTTTATTTTAAGTGCAAGATCTAGATTGCCCTTTTTTTCCCCTTTTGAGAGAGAGATTCTCCCAAGAGCCAGGCAGGTCTTGAACTCACCACGAATTTAAATCTGACCCTGAACTCTTCATCTTCCTGCCTACCACTTCCTAAGTGCCAGGATAACAGGCTTGTGTCACCATGACCAACTTGTATTGTCTATTTCGATAATCAAATCTAACGTAATCTATGTATTTATTTGTGTGTCTTTGGATTTCTATTGCTGTAACCAAAGGCAGCGTGGGGAGGAAATGCGTTGTCCTACATGTCCACAGCACAGTTCTTTATTGAAGGAAGTCATGACAGGAACTCAAGCACAGCAAGCGCCTGGAGGCAGCAGCTGATACACCGGGCCAGGGGCAGTGCGGCTTGTTCGCCCTGCTGTCTTATAGCACTTAGGACCTCAGGTGTGGCCACTCACAACAGATAAGCCCTCCTACATAGATCACTCATTAAGAAAATGCCCAATCTTATGGAGGCATTTTCTCAACTGAGGTTCCTTCCTTTCAGATGACTTCAGCTGTGTCAAATTGACATAAACTAGCCAGGACACTCTGTATCATCTATCATCTATTGGTCAATTGTCTATTTGTCTGTCTATCTATCTATCCATCTATCTGTCTGCCTATCTATCTATCTATCTATCTATCCATCATTCTTCTATCTATGCATTTATTTATTGTAGAAGATGTACCCACGGCTTTTCACACATTAGGCAAATGTTCTACTATCGAGTTCTACACAAAGTTAGCCCTGTTAAGATTTCCAATCCTGGTGCTTCTATTTCCCAGGTTCCAGGGTGACAGGCATGAACCACTAAGCTCCACTTACGCCATCCTGGAGATGGGTCCTCCGGCTTCAGGCACGTTAGGAAGCCCTCTGCCAACTAAACTACATCCTGAGGTCATCATTCCATTTCTTGCTTTGACAGAAGTAAACACTGTCTTCCAGTTCTCTTACCTATGCAGAGCGATGTCTAGTGACACACATCTTGGCAAAAAAAGGACAGAAGCTGTGGGCCTTGTTGTTTATTGTGTGTCACGACCTGTCTGAGAATACCTCAGCACTGGGCTGGACAGACTATGGGGTGGGGGGCTGTCCATCAGGTACTTTTTTGGTGGTGGTATTCTCTCTCTCTCTCTCTCTCTCTCTCTCTCTCTCTCTCTCTCTCTCTCTCTCTCTCTCTCCCTTCCTTCCTTCCTTCCTTCCTTTTTTCTTCTTCAAGTCAGGGTTTCTCTGTGTAGCCCTGGCTGTCCTGGAACTCACTCTGTAGACCAGGCTGGCCTCAAACTCAGCTACCCACCTGCCTCTGCCTCTGAGTGCTGGGCTTAAAACGTGTGTGCCACACCACACCAGGCTCAAGGTGCTTTCTTTCTGAAAGCTGTTGGATAAAAGAAGAAAAGCGTTTCCAAAATGGATATGCAGTGGGATTTTCTATCTGCTCTCTTGCTGGGAAACTGAGTTTAGAATGAATGCATGTTGTTAGGAACTTATTTTAGAATTTCTGGCCACAAACTCTTTGGGGAAAAAAATCTTTATTTTTGCAGTAAGTCAGATCATGCTATCTTAAGTCTCAGTTGTGAGTTATTTAAACACACCCGAGGCTGAATTTGCCCTCTTTACACCAGCAATTACATAAGTTAAGACATAAATAACCTAAAGAAGAACTTTCCCAATATTTTATGGTTTTTGTTGTTGTTGTTGTTGTTTCTGGCTGTGCTTAACTGTTGCTTAACAAATGAACAAATTAACAAACAAACCAAAACTCCCCTACCCCTAGAGGCATTGCAGGTTTGGCTACTGTGTCGCATGTGTGTCAGTAGGTGGTAGAGAGGGGAGAGGCCATGTTTATACTCAGTGTCCTGACCTGGGAACATTTCAATGATTAGTAGTCTAACACTCCATAAAAAAGAGAGCCTGAGATGACCACCAGTCCAGCACCATGAGGATCAGACAGGAAGCTGGCCTAAAATGACCACCAATCTAGTGCCATGCAGGCCTAGATGGGTTCCCAGGGCAGGAAGTGAGCCTGAGACTAGAAGAACCTCACCTGGACTGCAGGCCCCAAGTGGGAGTGAGTCTGAGACAGACAACACTCAAATGGGCCCACTAGGTGGACATGGGTAAGGAGTGAGCCCAAGATGGCCACCAGACCAGGGCCATGGAGCCTGGACAGGGACTAGCCTAAAATGCCCACCAGTCTGGTGCTGAGCAGGCCTGGAGGGCAGGGGTGTGTGTGGCAGCAGAGCATGCCTGAGACGACCCCCGCCCGGTGCTAGAATGCACAGACGAGGCCATACACTCCTGAGATCACTCCAGAGATGACCCCACACCCTCAGAAACTCTGGGCACCACTAGGAGGAGCAAGTAAGTGATGGAGAAACAGAAGGATGAAAACACAACAAAGAGAGGCAGAAATGTAGACATAAGGGTAGCGAGGAACAGCCTGATGTGAGTAGCTGGTAATGCCACCTGGGGCCATGGTGGGGCCCTGGTCTATGCTGCTACGGAGGGGCCACATCTGGGTCTGTGACCCTGCAGCAGCAGAGGTCTGTCACCACTAAAGGCCAGGCAGAAGTCTGTGGTCTGGGGTGCTGCCAGGGGACTTATTAATGTCTGAGGGCTGTGCAGAACTGGCCCCACCCCTGGCCTGGGCATCCTGGGAGAGCTCTGCTCTGGGGGTGTGAGAGCAGGAGAGCTGATGTCACCCATAGCCAGCTGCAGTACTTGGGAGCTTGCACAGATGCGCACGCGCGCGCACACACACACACACACACATACACACAATTTGGGAGTTGTGGGTGAGCCAGCCTGAGGATATGAATGTGGGAGAGTTAGCTGGCCTTGCCACTAGTCTTCCCATGATGGCATGGATGATAGATAGATAGATAGATAGATAGATAGATAGATAGATGATAGATAGACCCCTCCCCTTTGCATCTCAGCACCTTTGGCAGGGTCTTGAGAGCCGGAGAGTTGGCTGGGCCCCTCACCTGCTACAGCATTTGGGAGATCGGGCCCTGTACCTCTCCTGGGCGGCAGGGTAGAGGTGGCTCTGGTTTCGTGTGTGTGTGTGTGTGGGGGGGGGTTGTGGGGTTGCTGGTGAGTCAGCCCTCAGGTCATGAGAGAGCCGGCAGGCTGACCAGCTCAGATACCTCGCAGACCCAGATCCAGGGCTTTGAATTGGCTCACCCCAATATCTACTCCATTGGTGAGCTGCTGGAGTGCCTTCAGGAGCCAGTCCTACAGATCTAAAGCTGCAGGGTCTCCATGCAGAGCAACAGCAGGAGACCTGAGAGGAGTCCCAGTGAGGCTCCAGTATCGACAGAGGAGCAGAAGCCAGAGGCCTCGTACCAGACCAGTGAGTCACTGCAATGAACGTTTGGAAAAAAGGAAGTGTGGACAAAAGGGTGTGCTGTGGGACACACTGTGACGTACCACAGCTTCCACAACAAGAATTTTTTTCTCTGTTGGGAATTGAGGTTGCAAGGGTGGAGGGCGGGTATGAGGGGAGGGGGAATGGATGAGATTGGGGTGCATGATGTGAAATGTACAAAGAACCAACAAAAAGTTAAAAAAATATTTCTGAGATGGCGAGACAGCAATTAACACTATATTATGTATATATAAATCATAATTGTGAATTAGCTTAGACATGAAGAGTAATTACTAGCAAAACAACTAGTCAATTATAATATATTCAGATATATAAATATCCATTATATTTACATGTAAAAGAGGGAAAAATGAATGTCCTTTGAGCAGTAATTATTATCAAAAAAGAAAGGGAAAATCATAACATAAATAATACATATGTTATTTATTATGTGTTAATTAGTTGTGCCAAGTTTTTTTTATTTTTTTTTTTTTATTTTTGGTTTTTCAGAGACAGGGTTTCTCTGTGTATCCCTGGCTGTCCTGGAACTCACTCTGTAGACCAGGCTGGCCTCGAACTCAGAAATCCGCCTGCCTCTGCCTCCCAGAGTGCTGGGATTACAGGCGTGCGCCACCACCGCCCGGCTGCCAAGTTTTTAAGAAAATAATGTCCCACAGTTTGAACTCCCCCTCTGCTTGAGGTGGGGATGGGGGTGGGGTGCTCAAGTGTCTCATAACTGCTAGAGTATTTTTTTTAAAAAAAGATTTATTTATTATATGTGAGTACACTGTATCTGTCTTCAGACACACCAGAAGAGGTCAGATCTTATCACTGATGGTTGTGAGCCACCATGTGGTTGCTGGGAATTGAACTCAGGACCTTTGAAAGAGGAGTCAGTGCTCTTAACCGCTGAGCCATCTCTCCAGCCCGGAGTATTTCATTTTTGACTTAATTTATTTATTTATTTTTTTACATTTTGTTTGTTTATTTTGTGTGTGTGTACCCAAGGGTATTTGGAAGTCACAGACAACCAGAGTAATTCGGATCTTTCCTTCCACTGTGTTGGTCCCAAGGATCTGCCTTCACCTACTGAGCCATCTCCTTGACTATGATGAAATATTTTAAAAGAGAAACCATGGTGATGAAATTAAGGATGGAGTTTTGATTGCCAGTTAGCATGAATGATGTTCTGGGCTTTCTGTTCCCTCACTGCGATCGTATATTCACAATAGTGAAGTGGCCAGGAATTTTTACTCGCCTGTAGAGAGCTCTCCCTGAAGTCTTTTCGCTCTTCCTTACACTGTGGCGACTCTTTAGTGACGAGCAGGTTCAGGAAACATTGCAGAAGAGAGGCACAAAGAATGTAAGAACTGCAGAAAGGGGTGGGGGCAGTGCTGTGAAGTGCAGTCTTCTGTATGTGACATGTGTGGGCACCCACAAGCCCACAGTAGCTAAGGTCATCTGCACAAGATGAAGTCAGCATTTGTGGGTCAGTCAGTGCAACAGACAGTACTAACCGAACACAGTGGGTTTAAAAACAAAACGCAGGGCTGGAGAGATGGCCCAGCAGTTAAGAGCAGTGGCCACTCTTCTAGAGACCCAGGTTTGGGTCCCAGCACCCACATGGTGATTCACAACCATCTCCAAATCCAGTTCAAGGTGACAAGGTTCATTTTTTCTGGTCTCTTCAGGTACCAGGCATGCATGAAGTGCACATACATAGATGCAAGCAGCATACATAGAATAATTTTTTAAAATAAAACAAAAAACCAAACAAACACAAAACACAACCAGGAGAGGACATAAAGGTTGGAAGGCCACATGCTGGGTTTGAAGGGAAGTCTGGAAGTGAAGCATTGTGGGTAGACAGGATAAGAGACATTGTATACATTTATGAAATTGTTAAAGAATAAATAAAAGACTCAAAAGAAAAAAAAAGAACATTGGCCAGGTATGGTGGTACACATATGTAATCTCAAAAATCCAAAGTTAAGGAGGAAGATCAGGAATTCCAGGCAAGCCTGGGGTCTTAGTTTTCTGGCATTGTGATAAATACCACAACCAAAAACAACTTGAGGAAGAAAGGATTTAGTTCAGCTTGTATTTGTAGTCCGTTGTGAAGGTTGGTCAAGGCAGGAGCTCGAGGCAGGACCGGAAGCAGAGACCCTGGAAGAATGCTGCTCCCTGGCTTGCTCCTCAGGGCTTTCTTATCACCTATCTTATATAACTCAGGAATGCTTGCTCAGGGATGACACCGCCCACAGTGGGCGGGGCCCTCCGTATCAGTCATCAATCAGGAAAATGCCCTAGAGTCTTGTCTAATAGACACAAACCCTAAACTAACAGTCCCTCTTCCTAGATGACTCTAGCTTTTGTCAAGTTGGCAAAAAGCCAACCAGCACACCTGGTTTACATAATGAGACACTGTCTCAAAAAAAAAAAAAAAAAAAAAAAAAAAAAAAAAAACCACAGGGAAGAGTGACCTGTCTCCCTTGCTTTTCTCTGCCACCCAGTCTTTCTTAACTCATCTGCCAACTACTCACGAAGGTCACCTGTGGACCTCTTTGTCTTTGCCCTCTCTGACATGGTCCCAACCCCCACACCCCTGGCTTTTCCTCACTGTTCCTCTGTGGGAAAGTTTCTTTTCTCTGTTCCCACGTGTGACCACTCCTAAGAGGAGGATTGCTCGGCTCCTTGTTTTTAGGAATAAGTGGCTTGTGACGCAGCCAACAGATCTGGATACCTGTGGGGCTGCACAGGAGGACAGGGCAGGAGGAGAGGAGGAACAACTCTGTCTCCTCATCTTCAACTCACCCCCTTTGTTGTGGCACGTCGACTTTACATTCTTACAAATACCATTTTTCAAAAAATATTTTTGAACATTTTTATTTATTATTTTTATGTGTATGGGTGTTTTACCTGTATGTATGCACCACATGCATGCATGTTCACAAAGGCTAGAAGAGGTCATTGGATCCCCTGGGACTGGAATTATAGATAGTCATGAGATGACATGTAGGAGCTGGCAACTGAACCTGGGTCCTTTGGAAGAGCAGCCAGTGCGCTTAACCACTGAGCCATCTCTCCAGGCCCAGCAAATAGCACTTTTGACCAACCTAGGCCCTCAACTATTTTTATTTTATTCGAGTGTGTGTGTGTGTGTGTGTGTGTTATGTATGCATGCATGTGTATTACAACATGTGTGGACATGAGGAGGTTAAGATGGACACTAGGTGTCCCCCTTGATCACTCTGTTTTTGGAGGCAGGGTCTCTCACTGTTTCCAGAACTCACCATTCTGGCTAGTCTAGCTAGCGAGCTTGTTTCTGGGATCCCCTATCCCTGTTTCCCAATGCTGAAATTACAGGTGACCACCATGCTTGCTTAGTGTTATAAATAGATTCTAGGGCTCTAAATTCTGGGCCTCATGCTTCCATGACAAGCACTTTGTATACCGAACCATCTGCCGGGTCTCATCTTGACTGTTTGAGTCTGCTTGCCGGGCAGTTTGACACCCTAGCCATTGTATCTTCTGCATCGATGCCAAGACAGGCCAACGTTACTTTAAAAGCAAACTTTCTGAATCGTCTGGGCTCAAAGACTGTACAAATTATTTCTATTTATAACTGGCTGGTAACTAATATTATAATACCAGGTTTACAAGACTGCTTGTCTTTTTATTAATTATTATAAATCACATGTATGTATTTGTGTGTTGGGGAAGAGAGGGTGCATGCACCAGGGTGCAGGTGTCAGGTTCAGAGAGCAACTTGCAGGAGTCAGTTCTGGCCTCTGCGTGTGGGTCTCAGGGATCCTGCTCCTGTCTCAGGCTTGGCCAGTGCCTTTACCTGCTGAACTTTCATTGATAAAAACCAATTTTAGTTTTATAGTTATAGTCCCTCGTGAAGGCAAGTCAAGTCGAGACTTCTTCCCTTGGCGAGGAAAAAAACATTTTTAGTAATAAACTCTGCTAGCACATGATAATTTGTGATAACTCCATGGTTTTGTAATTAAAGCAACACACAAAAAAATCCATTTCCTGTAATGAGTTACAATACAAACAATTCTGGAATACTGAGTTGAGTATGTGGTTGCAGCTTACCTGACAGGTGTGTAAAGGGGTCACAGAGAGTAGGATAAGCTTAAATTAGGATTAAAAAGAGATTGCCTGGAAAAGGGGGGGAGGGGAGAGGAGAGAAGCAGAAGTCACGGGCCTGATTTGATACTGTTGAAATTTTAGAACTAGTATCATGGTTCTTTGTTTTTGTTTTTTAATTAAGTGGTTTTTACTTTTTGTTTTCTTTAAAACAGAGTCCCCTCTGTAACCCAGGCTCACTTGGAAATCACAATGGCGTCCAGTCTTTCTACTTCAACCTTTTGACTGCTAGATTTACAGATATGAGCCACCAGGCCTTGCAAAGGAATCTTGAAAAATGTGGTGTCCTATGATAATCAGCATGATTGTTTAAAAATTAATTTAAATAGGTGTGTGTGTGTGTGTGTGTGCATGTGTGCGTGCACGCTGGCAAACCCCCTCGCCTTCCAGGTATTGCCCTTCCTCACCCCAAAGTGTGAGGAGGGTTTGTGGTAAATGAAACTATGCTTCGAAGGCCATCAGCAGTGACAGCTCTCCATTCTCTCCCCTTCTTAGGACCCTGACTTCCTGACTGCTGGCCTGCGGCAAGCTGAAGCAGTATCCAAGCTGAAGCAGGATCCGGGAGGAGCAGAGGGGGAAGGAGGGAAAGGGAAACAAAGTGCCCAGAACCAGGCTGTCTTGGTGGGAGGCACGCCCTACACCTACACGGGAAGGCGGCCTGTGGGAACCAGTAAGAAACCTCAGAACCTGACTGGCCTTACTGTGAGGAGTGCTGGTGCTTTATGATAACAGCTGTGTTTTCCCAGACACTGTGGCAAGTAATGTGTGTGTGTGTGTGTGTGTGTGTTATGGTGTGGGTGTGTGGACAACCTCAAATATCATTCATTAGGCATGGTCCACCTTTTAAAGACAGACTTAGAACTCATCAAGAAGGCTAGCTGCATGGCCAGTGAGCCCTGTTCTGTCGGCCTGTTTCTGCTTTCTCAGCTCTGGAATTACACAGGAACACCAAATCCCCATGGCTGCCTTAGAAAAACATGTTGATTTATTTTGTGCATGTGTGGAAGCTTGTGTGAGGATATGTGCACAACTCGAGTTTTCTCTCTCTCTCTCTCTCTCTCTCTCTCTCTCTATATATATATATATATATGTGTGTGTGTGTGTGTGTGTGTGTGTGTGTGTATATGTGTGTGTGTGTGTGTATGTGCTCTCTGAGGAACGAACTCAGGTCCTCACACTTGCAAGGCAAGCACTTTATCAGCTGAGCCATCTCCTCACCTCCTCAAATATATATATGTAACTTTTTTTCGAGACAGGGTTTCTCTGTGTAGCCTTGGCTGTCCTGGAACTCACTCTGTAGATCAGGCTGGCCTCGAACTCAGAAATCCGCCTGCCTCTGTCTCCCAAGTCCTGGGATTAAAGGCATGCACCACCATCGCCCAGCACCTCCTCAAATATATCTTAAATGGTGGAAATTCCCAGAGAACCTTCCACCATGGGATTGAATCCTATCTGTATTTACAGACTTCGCACCAGGTGATATGGAAAGAGAAGCCATCACACTAAAAGAACACTATTAGGTGAGATCTCCGTTACACAGAACTTAAGGCCATGACCTCCTGGCCACCACAGTCTTTCTTATACATGTCTAACTATTTGATTAATGTGTGTTAGTCTGCGATGGCCGGGAGAAGAGCAGAGTCCATGACTTCTCCATCTTCATCGTCTCCTTTTCGCCTCTGAGATAAAGCAGTTTCTAGCACTTGGCAGAATTCAATAAATACTGTTAGCTGAATGAATGCTATATTCTCTCTCTCTCTCTCTCTCTCTCTCTCTCTCTCTCTGTGTGTGTGTGTGTGTGTGTGTGTGTGTGTGTGTTGTGGAGTTATTACTTTACAGGCGAGTAAATTGCAGAACACTCAAGATGACACATAAATAACTATATGATCGAGGATTCCAAGACCCGACCTTCCCAAGTGGCTGCACAGCCTGCGTTCTTTCCAGCTTCCCTTTAATTGGGGAGCAGAGGAGAGCCGCTAGACAGGAGCACCTGCCCGGGGTAAGCCCATGCTTCTACGTAAGAGCTATGAACCAGACGCAGTGAGGCGAGCAAAGGTGGGATCCTCCACTCGGCTTAAACCCCACCTACGGAGAGGAAGCAAAATCGTGAGTGATTCCTGCTGAGAATCCAGCACGGATGGGAAGGAGGGCGAAGCTGGAACTCTCTGGGAGAGAGGCAGAAGGTAGGAGGAGGGCTGGGAGGGAAAACAGGGTAGCATTTTTCCAGGAGTCCTGTCTCTTGGGCCAATGTGCACGAGGCTCGGTGATTCCCTCTTATACACTTGTCGCCTGGAGGGTTCCATCACCTGTGCAGGCGGGGCGCTGGAAGGAGCTGTTTCCCGGATTATGGTCTCACCCCCTAACTTCTACCCAGTTTGAGGTGGGAAAAGCAGCTAACTATTTTTGTGGTAATCAGGCTTGGTGCATAAGGGATGCTAGGATTCCCGGGAAAATGACTGATGACTTTGCCACCAGGAAAGCTAGGCTCTCTTTGAAGCATCCTTCTCTGCCTCCAAGTCGACGCGCCCTACGACGGGACTGAGGTTCTTGCATGTCCCCGCCCGCCGACTCCCTGCAGCGAACTGGGTGGGGACCCGCGGCGCCGCGGAAAGGCTATTTTGAGTGTGGGAACGCGGCTGGAGGAGGGGCGCCGGCGGGCTGGGCGCGGGCGCGCGGGGAAAGCCTCCAGCTCGGGCTGCCACGGCAACCGCGTCCAGGCAACGCGCCCGGAAGCGGCTCTGGGAGGCGCGCGGCGGCTCGCGCCCTTCCCGGGTGGGGGAGCCGCGAACCCCGGGCCGGGCCGCGCGCGCGCTGATTGGAGCGCGGGCCCGCAGCCGGGTTCGCCCCGCAGAGCTCTGCGCTCGCGGCCACCGCACCCAGAGCGCCGGCGACGACATGGGCAGCCTCGGCGCGCCAGATCCGCGCGCGGGTGAGTCTTCAGAGGTGTCTCCCCTTCCCACACGTCTGGGTATCCTCTGGACCCAGGCAGCGGGTGCTCCCGCAGCTACCGTCGATGTGACCTTGGAGCAACCACTCCATGGATAGGCATGGGATAGTGCTGGGGAGAGGGGGTGAGGGATGAAGCCGCGCGTGCTCCGCGTGACACTCTGGACGTGAGAGGGTTAACTGCATGCTGACGCGCAGGGCTGAAGTTAGGCGCAGAGCGCAAGTGGCATTGCATCTTCGCGGGGGCTGCAGACTAGCAGACAGGAGAGGCCCCCCAGGGACTGTTTGAAGAGAGCCAAGGGTTTGCAGAGTTTTCCAGGACTAGGGGCAAGTCTATATCATCCCCAGTTGGAGCTGAGTGACCTTGGGTGGGTTAGCTACATTGCTCCCGCAGGTTCTCCGGTTTTCCTCTTTCGAAAGGAAGGGCTCTGGTTCTTTCCAGTTGCAGCACAAGGCTCTTTTGCTGGTACTGTGAGGCGAAGAAGGGCCCCTCTGGGTATGCAAGACTTGACATGTTTATTCCGCAAGGGGTTTCCAATGAGCTGGCTCCCAACGTGGCATGGAGGGAACAGTCTGTGGTCCAGAAGAGATCCTTAAAATGCATAGGTTAAAAATCCCTTCGGTGCACTTAAGTCCTGAACCCAATCAGGGCTCAAGCTACTGAATACTTCTTTCCAGATCTGATAGGAAACTTTGAGTCTGAACAGGTAAAATCAAAACCCAGTAGTGGCAGGCAGTGGCAAATTAAGTGAGTCATTTCTTCAATGTGCAGAAGCCGTGTGTGTGTGTGTGTGTGTGTGTGTGTGTGTGTGTGTGATGTGCGCATGCGTGCACTCAGTCTAAAGTCTGTGTATGCTGTTAGAGGTTATTTCATAGAAATAATGTTGGACTGGTTTGACTTCACAGAGGGAATCTCTTAGAACTAGGGGCAGACATTTGCTTTTTCTCTTTGAAGATTTGGGGGTGGGGGCTAGCAAGATGGCTCGGTGGGGGTAAAAGTCTTTGCCAGCAAACTTGAGGACCTGAGTTTGATCTCTGGAATCAACACTGTGAATGGAGAGAACCATCCAACCCCCACAAGTTGTTCTCTGACCTCCACACAAGGCACAGAAGCTAAATGAATAAATGTAATAAAAAATTAACAAATTAGGCTTCTGAGAGTAAATATATTCTTTATTAAGAAATGCACATTGTATCTGCCTTGGTGTGTGTGTGTGTGTGTGTATAGAGGTGACTTACAGGCTGTGGTTTTTTTTTTTCTAATTTTAGCACTGGATGGTACTAAAAATGACACAGAGGCCATTTCCCCCCATAAACTTCCCTTTCCTCCAAGGAGCCTCCTCAGGCACGATTCCTATCCCTGGACAGTTGAGATGACTCTGACTTTGTGGTTCAAGGACATTCTTGACAGTCATGGGAATCTGACTTTCTCTGTGTAAAGCTGTTAGCTGGGAAGGCAAGTTTTTAGTTAGTAAGCTTCTGCCAGCTCGCCTACCTGAGGGCGTAGGAATCGTTAATGGTTTACATATTAGAAATCTGATTTGCAAACAGATACAAAAGTCCTGGTTGGCCAAGAATTCTGCCAGTGGGCCTACAACCCTTTAATGAACCACAAGTCCTCAACCTTAGATCCTTTGTTGGCAAAGGACTCATCCTCCTGTGCTGGCTGCTAACCCACCAGTGTCTCCTTTTGTGTATCCTCCACCCACTCCTGTATTTGCACTTTCCTGTCTCTGAGCCCATCTCCCCTCCTCCCCTCTGTCAGAGTGTGAGCACTGAGCTTCCTTCCTCCAGAACACCCCTTCCCAGTGGGACACTTTCACAAGACCTTGCCCTTGTTCCTTAGTGCCACCTCCAAGGTCTTAACCCTTCGAATGTGGTACTATCTTCTCAAGGCCCTCGTTCTTGCGTTCCTGGTTTGGTACTTGCCAAACCTGGTGGCCCTTCAGAAGTGCTCTGCACATTTCGAAAAAGACAGGGCTTATTTAGACTCTCTCAAACATCAACATGGAATCATTAGGGTGGCATAGGACCTTAAAAAGCCAAAATCAACCAACCAACCAGACAAACAAACAAAACCCTTTCTATAAAAAAACAAAAAAACAAAAACAAGGCTTAGGTTAGCAAAATGGCTCAGCAGGTAAAGGCACCTGAGCTCCCTCAAGATGAGCCTGAGGCTCAGAATCTCTGCACAGCACAGGACAGAGCCATCTCTTCCAAGTGGCCTTTTGACGTACACCTAGGCGCCAGGACAAACACAATTTTTTTTTTGGAAAGTCTTTTTTGTTTGTTTGTTTGTTTGCCTAAAAAGAAAAAACAAGCAAAGTGTGGATGAGGAGGGAGAAAACAGCTTGTCTGGAGGCTGCTGTTCACTCGGGCAGGGAAACCACTTCACTTGAGGTTCTAGAAGAGTCATAAACAACGACCCAGGCGCAGCTAACTGCATTCTCTGCTCTGCTAGCTTTGCAGGTGAGTTCCAGTTCACACTGACTCGCTCCCACTCCACACAGTACCTCAGCTTTGACCCCTGTGGCTCCGCCTTTGACCCCCTCCCCATGGCTCCGCCTTGACCCCTGTGGCTCCGCCTTTGACCCCCTCCCCATGGCTCCGCCTTGACCCCTGTGGATCTGCCTTGACCCCTACAACTCCGCCAGCATTTTCTTTAATCCACTGAAATTGACCTTTAAGAACCTTCCTACTGAATCTTTCCACCTTCTCTGTGCCTGACTTTAACCATCAGGGAGGACTCCAGCCTGTTCTTCCGTGTCATTGTAATGCCTCAGCCCATCTTCAGGACTCTACATCTCCACCTCTCCCATCAGCACATGTGAGCTCTGAAAAATACCATGTTTTGTCTTGACAGGTTTGGCATGTTTATCTTTTTTTTTTTTTTTTGAGTCAGGGTTTTACTATATAGACCAGGCTATCCTCATATCCTCATATCCAGAGATCTGACTGCTTCTGCCTCTAGAGCGCTTAGCTTAAAGGTGTGAGCCACTGTTTGCAGACGTGGACTTCTTATATTCCAGTCTCCAATATCAAAAACTCCCTCTTTGTCTGTTTTCTTCTCCTCGCCTACCAGGTCACCCAGGAGAAAGTCACAAAGACCTTCGGACTGGATCTGTTCTAAATTGACGCTGACTCTAATTTCAGGAAGGCTTGCTTTTCTCTGAAGCAAGAGAACTGTATTTATTCTTCACCAACCCCACTGCATCCACTTTGTCAGTGCCCTGGCTTTCTCTCCCTTAAACTCCAGGTTCCTTTTTAGAAAGTGGCCTTTGATGGATAAGATGCCGGGCATCCACATCTGCCATCTTGCTCTCCACCTCTGTAAATGCAGCTGTGCCCTTCTGTGAGTCTCCAAGTGTTTCCTTCTCAATCTCTCCAGGATCTTACTGGTTTGGTCTGGGAATCAGGAGTGTCTCTGTGTCTGTCCTAAGTCTAGTCTAAACCCATTCTACAATCTTGTTCCCTTACTCTAGTCCTGTGTGTCCCCGATTGGGAACATGTTCCTTTGTCAGTTTGTCATGGTCCTTTTGTCTTTCTTTGCTCCCTCTTTCCTCTGCCCCACCCTCATTCTGTCAGACAGTCATCTTTTCTGTAAGAGATGGTGCTAGAGTTTCCATTCTGTTTCCTAGAACCTTCTCTAGTGGAGGGAGTCATGGTACTTGCTAACCTGTGGTTAAGAAGCTCACGAAATGTGATTAATGTGACCAAGGACCTGAACGTTTATTATTTTTTTTATTTGCTTATTTTTGAGCTGTGTTTGAACTCACAATCCTCCTGCCTCTGCCTCTCAAGGGCTGAGATTACAGGCATGTGCTACCACACCTAGCCTGAACTGAGTTTCCAATTTATGTGGATTTTAAATGAACTTAAACTCAATGGAAAGAGCCACGGGGAGCCATTGACGGTTGTGTGGGGAGGGCAGAGACTGCATTAAAGCCAGATCAGCTGTTCTGTTGAGCTTAGTGTGGTTTCTCCTTTGACTGAACACTTCCTTTATCTCTCTGTGGAAACTGCCTCCTCACAGTTCCCCTAGAGGGGTCCTGGCTGCAGAACTGAGCCTTCCCTCTGCCCTTCTCCTTGACTAATGCCCTGCTGTCATCCTGTGCCTCTCTCTGTCTGTCTTCATGCTGGGCTTGGTTGGTGCCTTTCTCACTGGCCCCTAGCGTGGGGTTCTGAAGTTGTTCCCGCACCCTGTCTCCTCTCCTCCTGACCTCCTCTTTTCTCCTTCCTAGCTTCAGGGTCCAGTCAGAGCCCTGCCCGAGTGGAGCCCATGTTCCCTCCATCCTGTGAGGCTGATACAGAGGTTGAAGTAGAGGGAGCACAGGATAACTCAAGGCAGAGCTGAGACAGGAGCTCTGGCAGGCAGTGTACACACCCACCTCTGCCTGGCCTGCAGGCCCAGTGTACACACCCACCTCTGCCTGGCCTGCAGGCCCAGTGTGCACTCCCACCTCTGCCTGGCTCAGGACCCTGACATGATTATTTTATCACTTTGTTTTTCTAACAATCTCATTCCCCTTTAATTTTTTTTAAAAACTTAAACTACTAATTCAGATTTACGGAAATGCTTCGACAATAAGCTTGAAAGTTCTGATCTCCCTTTCAGCCGCATTCTATAAATATTAACTTTCGTCCACACTTGTTTAATCTTCTGGCACTTTCTCCCACTCTCCCTTGCATCTATTTGTGGATGTGTGTACAGACACACGCTTAGCTCCTAATTTCTCCTGTACGATGTCAGATCAGCAGGGAGACAATGTACCTGTACTGTCCCAAATACTTTAGCATATATTGCCTTCCTTTAAAAGGACTTTTTAAAAAATACCGCAGTTGTCAAAATCAGGAAATTAAGTTTGAGTCAGTGGTGTGCTCTAATCTACAGATGTCCTAATAGTACTTTATTCAGGTGTCCTAATAGTACTTTATACAGAAGAGGAAGCTGTTTTTAAAAGGCTCTGATTTAGGGGTCAGGATCCAATCTATGGTTTAAAAAAATCCATTTAGTAGTGTGTGTGCATGTGTGTGTGTGCGTATGTGTGTGTGTGTGTATTCATGTATGTGTGCATGTGTGTATATATGCACATATACATATGTATACACATTCATATTCCTGAATGCACCCCCTTCAGTCTATATAGTGTTACCTGTATGTATGTTAATTTTCAGAGCTGACCCGTTGGTATTGGATAGCCAGCCAATGTGCTCTTCCCTGAGAAAAACAATCTCTTCTGCTCTCTGATTCCTCTCTCAGTGTTCCTTAGTTACCTGTAGTTCCTTTTGTAGATTTGAGACTTCATGGGCTTCCCTGTCCACTTTAACATTGGGCTTCCTGAGGCTCAGGAGACACTTTGAGGTGTCTGTCCCTCAAGCCAGAGTGAGCCTTACCATGGTGGACAGAGGGCAGAGAAGTGGGGCCCCTTTTCCATGACTTTCTTTTTAAATGTTTTGATAGCATATAATAATTATGCACTAGGGCTGGAGAGATGGCTCTGTGGTTAAGAGCACTGACTGCTCTTCCAGAGGTCCTGAGTTCAATTCCCAGCAACCACATGGCTCACATCCATCCTTAATGGGATCCAATGCCCTCTTCTGTGTGTCTGAAGACAGCTACAGTGTACTCATATACAACAAAAAAAATCATTAAAAAAAGGAATTATACACTATACACTTAATGCCATGTTTTATTATGATATTTTCATACACATACACATTATATTTCAATCATATTCCCCTCCCCCATCATTGTATCTTCCCCCCTCCACCGATGATTTTCTTCCCTCTTTCTAGGGAGACCCTCTTCTGCTTTCATGACCCTCACTCTTTCTTGGGTGTGCATGTGTGTATGTGTATGTGTGTGTGTGTGCATGTGTTTGTACATGTGTGCATGTACATGTATGTATGTCCATGTAGGCATGTATGTGTGTGGCATGGGCCCCTTACCAGGAACTTTCTTCCCCCAGCAATGATCCTCAAAGAGGATCAGGGCCTCCTGAGTGCACCCCCTCCAGGAAAGGATATTGAAGGCTCTGACCTTGTGTGGGCAGCCACAGTTGCTGTGGATGCAACGGACCCATCATGCCCAGAAGTGAGCACTCCACACCCCTGCTGTTCTTCTCACCACTTCTGGGTGATGGCGCCCGTGTCCTGGGGGTGGGGGGGATGATACCGACTTTTGTGATTGTGTATTTTGCAGGCATTTATTTATTTATTTATTTAGGTTTTTTCAAGACAGGGTTTCTCTGTGTAGCCCTGGCTGTCCTGGAACTCATTCTGTAGACCAGAGCTAGCCTCGAACTCAGAAATCTTCCTGCCTCTGCCTCCCAAGTGCTGGGATTAAAGGCGTGCGCCACCACCGCCCGGCTTTTGCAGGTATTTATTCTCAGCGCTTTGACCAGCCAGGAGTGTCTGACCACTGACCACTGCAGCAGGAAGCGTCTGTGTCCAGAGCTGACTTGGCTTTGTCTATGCGCTCTCCCACTTCCCTTCCTCCCTTCCCATGCTCATCTCGACTCTCTGCTGTAACCCCAGATGAATTTTGGAGAAAGGGGAGACTTGTTTGCTTTTTACTGTTGGGCAGTTTTTTTTTTTTGTTTCTTTTCCATAGCCCAGTAGTTGACTAGTAGATCTTATCTTACTTTATTATGTGGTTCTGACATTTGAACCCGAAGCCTCAAGCATGCTAGGGAAGCAGTCTACCACTGAGCTACTAGTCCCCTCCTCTCACAGCCCCTTTGACCTGTTAGAAATGTGGCGGCGGTGATTCCAAAAACAATCTAGCAAGCTGTAGTTCTCTCTTTCTGTCACACCAGGAGAGTGACTGAGCATGTGCAGCATGGGAAGGATCAGTCTCTTGAATGAAAGCTCGTGCGTCTCCTGAAGCGGCAACACTCAGCTTCTTGGTGGTGCGCAGAGGAGGGTCCTCCCTCTGGGTGCAGGGAAGTCTTCCCTGCTGAGTGGTGGCCAGCTCCCAGCCCCGATGGCTTGTGGTGATGACACCCTCTGTGGATGCAGCTCCTGTAGGAGGGCGAGGAAAGCAGAGATCCTGCCGCTTGAATGTGGCTTAATAAAGAGAGCATTTGTGTGGGATGGAGTGTGTGGGGGTGCGTTTCGAATTATGGAATTCTTAAAATTGTTTAACTGGGAAGATGTTTTTTTTTTTTTTTCAGAAACCTCTGGTGCCTTGAGCTTGTTTTTCTGTTTATTTTATATTGCTTTTCTCCCTGGGTGTTTTTTTTTTTTTTTTTTTTTAATTATCTGTGCAAGGGCTCAAGAGTCCTCCCCTGCACTCTCTAAATAGTTAAGAGTATTAATGTGCTGTGCTGTGGTCACTTCAGATCTCTGAGAAGGAGGTTCCAGGGCAGGCAGAGAAGGGCGGTGGTGTCCCCTGAGGACCCAGACAAGGGCACGAGGCTGGAGGCTGGGGGTTTCTTCCAAGCCCACACCCTCAGCTTTTCAGTTAGAAAGTCAGGCAGGGTAGAAGCTCAAATGCACACCCAGCCCTCAGCCTGCACGAGAACCAGAAGTCGTGCCTTCCCCGCCTGTGGGTGAACCCTGTTGCAGAGAGGGTGTAGGTAGAAAGTTTATACCCAATTTTAATAATATTTTTTCTGCTCTTGCTGCTGCACTTGGCAGACTCCCTTTTTAACATTTGGTAATGTGTCTTCACTAATGCTAGAAAGAAAAGTCACCAAAAATAGCTATTGGGAAAAGTAATATTAAGCTATTTCTTAGGGTGTGGCTGCATGCATGCAAGAGCGCATGGGTTCCCTGCAAGGTGACCTGAAGGCTGCTGCCACATATAAGCTGGCGGAGCATCTTGAGTCAGCCGCTGAGATGCCACTTGGGCAGAGCACTGTCTTAGTCACTGTTCCAATGCCGAGAAGAGACACCACGACCAAGACAGCTCTTATAACATTTAATTGAGGGCTTGTTTACAGTTTCAGGGCCTTAAGTCATTATCATAGAGGCTGGAAGCACGGTGTGGTGCTGGAGAAGCAGCAAAGAGCTACATTCTACTCTGTAGCTAGAGAGAGAGACAGAGAGAGGCAAAGAGACACACAGAGAGATATAATCAGATACAAAGAGAGACAGACACAGAGACACAGAGAAAGACAGAGAGAGATAGTCAGAGAGGCAAAGAGAGACAGAGACACAGAGAAAGACAGAGTCAAAGAGAGAGACAGAGGCACAGAGACAGACACAGAGAGAAAGAGAGACAGAGACAGAGAGATAGAGACAGAGACAGAGACAGAGAAAGAGAGGCTGGGCTTGGCTTTCAAAGCCTCGGAGGCTGGGTCTTGAGAGCTAGCTCAGGGGTTAAGAGCACAGGCTGTTTTTCCAGAGCACTTGGGTTCAATCCCCAGCCCCCACACGATGCTCAAACCTGTCTGTAGCTCCAGTGCCATGGGATCTGACACTCTCATACAAACAGACAGACATGCAGACAAAACATCAATGCACATGAAAAAAAGAAATAAATCATAAACATAGATAGATAGATAGATAGATAGATAGATAGATAGAACCCCAAAGCCCACCCCCAGTGAAATACGTCCTGCAACAAGGCCACACCTCCTAATCCTTCTCAAATAGGGCTACTCTCCAGTGATTCAGCATGCAAACCTATGAGCTGATGGGGGCCTTCTTATTTAGATCACCGCCAACACCTCAGTGATTAAAAAGACGGGCCTCTCCCCATTAGATAAATAAAACAGCAGATGAACCCATCCGTATTTATGAGCATCTGTGAAGAGGCATAATGCCTGGCCTCCTAAGAGTTACAGATTCCTATAGGAGGCAGTTCCTGCTGCCCTAAAGCCCCTCAGTTGGGAAGACACCATCCACAAACAGTTCGAATAAACAATAGAGACTCAAATAGCATTTCAAAATAGCTGTTATTAATAGACAAGAACAAAGCTGATGGTTTTTTGTTTTGTGTTTTTTTTTTTTTTCAGGGATTCTCCTCAGCACACTGGTTTTGTTCTGAGCCCTGGTGAGTGGGTTCAGGCGACACCCCAACTGTTTCTTGCACTCTGGGGGTTTGTTTGTGAGGCCACTCACTGGTGTTCGCAAGGCCAGGAAATATTTTAAGCATTCCAAACCTTCTTAAAATATAATTATTTTAGATTTAAAGATTTCATTTCATGGATGTGATGTTCCACCTGCATGTGCATATGCATGCACACCACACTCATGACCTAGTTAATCAGAAAGAGTTGGATTCTCAGGAACTGGAGTTTCAGATGGTTCTGAGTCACTATGCTGATGCTGGGAACTGAAACCAGGCCTTCTACAATTCACTGCTGAGCCTTCTCTCCAGCCCCTGGCCCTTTATTTGAGACTGGGCCTTGTGTACCTTAGGTTGGCTTTCAAAGCCAACAGTGAATTCAATTCACTGTGTAGTCAAGGATGACCTAGAACTCCTGATTCCCTTTCCTCCACCTGTGTGCTAGGCTTGTAAGTGCACACCCTACCACACTGGCTTTTGCTGTGCTGGGGTGAGACCCAGAGCTTCTGCATGTTTGACAAACATTCTACCAACTGAGGTATATCGCTTGCTCTCTGAAACTCAATTTTGTGAATCAAACCAAGATCCTCTCTCACCTGTCTAGTGCAATGGCTTTCCCATTGTGAATGTCATAGAGTGGAAGAAAAGAAAACAAGTCTTGCCCCATGGATTCAAAGCCAGTTGCTAGGGGCCCCTGGAAATGTCTGCCTGGGACCTTATAAGCCCATCACCCCCAGTGGAAAGGGGACTTTTAAAATGCTGTGGGTGGCACCTCAGAGCTGCTGTGTCTGTGCCACACGCTCAAGTCCCCATGGGAAGGCAATCCAGGCCACAGTCACAGCTGTGGCTATGACTGCGGCACCAGGCTCAGGTCTCCTGTGCCCACAGGAGAATGAGAAGGTAAAGCTGACAGCATGTTGTTCTAATTGAGTCATAGTGTTAAAGCCTCAACCCAGAGCGAGGCTTCCTTCTTCGTCTTTTACAGCCTACGGTGAGCAGTTTTTACACTTGCTACACTCGCTGGTGAGCTCCTTGTTTTATTCAGGAAGTGCTTGTTCAAATTTTTGTAATTGTGAAGATAACATGCTTATTAAAGTATTTCGAAAATGAGAACAGAATAAAAATATGCTTAATGCTATTGGTTACATTTTAACAGCTATCTTTCTACTGTTTTTAAAATGTACTGTAGAACAGGGCAGGGAGGTGCACACCTGCCTTTCCAGCGCCCAGTCAAGCAGGGAGATTGAGAGTTCGAGGCCACCCTGGGCTCCATAGCAAATTATTTGCTACCTTGGACTAAATGGAGAGAGCCCATGTCAAACAAGAGAGCCAACAAAATTACTGTCATAATAAGCCGCTGTCCTGCTCTTCCTGGGGTAGTGGAGGGGGGATTTCTGAGTTTCTGGGGGTGACGTAGGATCTAGGCGGTGTCAAGGTGTGATCAATAAATGTAAGGCACCTGCCGTTGTCCAGGTAAAGGTCAAGCTGCGTGTCGTGGTTGTGAGGACACATGACTCACAGACCATGTATGGTCCACCTCTCAGCCTAATGCCACCTCCGTTCTTGAATATTCTGGGCCAGGATTTTTTTTTTCTCCAGGGGTGGCTCACTTGGTTTCCAAACTTCTGATGTTGGGATGGGTCGGGTAAGCCAACTACAAGGGAGGAGCCAGGCCTGGTTTCTTATTTTAGCTTGTTGTCTGAGGCTCTTTGGGAACATGGACCCCGATGGTTGTTCATAGTGCTCTTTCCTTGGTCCGGTCTAGCTGGGTGTGTTGGCTTTGGCAAGTAGGCATCCTTCTCTCCTCAAAAGTGGTAATAGCCAGATACTGACCATTCATGCCACAGAGGCAAATCCAGCCCCAGAGGAGCAGGGTTGGAGGTGAGAGACAAGAGAAGACAAACATAGCATTTAAAAGCAGCCTCAAGCTGGGACTGGGGTGTAGCTCGGGAGGCAGGATGATGGCCTGGAATAACAGAGCCTTAAGTTGGATTCCCGTGTTCTGTGTAAACCAGGATCCTTAACACTCTGAAGTTAAGAGGGTTGGCTAGATAGCCCAGTGGCTAAGGCTGTTTGCTTCTGAGACTGGTAAAACCTCAACTCAACAAACAAACAAAACTTCCCCAAAATAAAGGCGAACCTCAGGGAATTGATGACACAATCAGAACAGCACATGACCCTGACCTGTCTGATTACACCGTAGAGCCACTGACAATTAATGAATGGGAGATGCCTGAGTCAAGGCGGTGCCCTGGAGCTGACAAGGGGAAGATCTGGAAAAACCACCTGGGAAGGGACTTTACCTAGTAATTTATTATCAGCCTCTTATTTAGCTACAGTAGAGATCCCTTTCACTATTGTAGCAAGGAGTCCTGGTGCAAGCCAAACAGGTGACTAAACAGATGAACAGATTCTTGAAGCATCCATGGAAGGTCACCGGCCCCAAACAGGTGTTGATGTGTGTTATGAATTCACGCCATAGGGAATTCTATATCATGGAGTCAGTAGCAGATATTGGGAAGAGTTGAAGATGTCTTGTAGTCAGGAGTGTCCTCTCTTCCTTCCCAGAGTTCATGTGGCTGAGATTTCTGTAGCTCAGGCGTGTGGGTGGCGACAGCTGTGAAGGGGATGGTGAAAGTTTACCTTTGGCCATAAGTTTGTGCTGTCTACAGTCTCTGACTGCGGTTCTGATGGGAGTGCGAGATATCCATGATGGCTCCTAATGGATGCCAAATGAGTGTTAAGTTGGGCTGTTTCGTTAAGGAAAACCTCATAAGAGTGACACATAACCTTAAGAGTGTAAATGTTCTATGATTCCAAACTTCCATATGGGCTTAATTCTATTTTGTCCAAATGGTAGAAGTTCTTAACTTTGACACCTACATACTGGTTGAACATCATAGCTTGTTTGACATGAGTCACTTTTTTTTTTCTTTAAATGTAATTTGTTTAAATTTTAAAGTTCTTTGTCTGGGAAAGTGAAATAAATGTTCACAGTTTGAAAGTCTAAAAATAAAACACCGGAGAATTGATGCCAAAACAATGGTGTCAATCAGAATGCTTTCTCGATCCAGTGTTGGAATGGGACTAATTACAGAATTGGCTCGTGGGTACCAGGCACTCATTGTTTTAAGCCAATTAACCACAGGCTTGAGAGACCTAAGTCTAAAACTCTAGTTTTCTGATGAGTTGTGACAGCCAGATATTGTGCATATGTAAGATTTGGTATGAATGGGTATGTTTTATAATGAAGTTTTTTTAAATTCAAACACATTCATGTCATTCTCTTGGTGGGTAGACAGGTTCCCCCAAATCAGCTTCCATTAAACATACATTGTTTTAATTTTCAATCTATTTAGAAGCACACGATAATTGCTCATCCAGATCCAATTGGCTAAGGTGGCTTATTGAAAATTTCTACAGAGAAGTACAAGATTGAAATCTCTTAAGGAAATTGCTTTGGGAACCAGGGTGTCACTGGGAGGGGCAGAACATGTGGGAAGAGCTGGGTTCTAGCCTTGGGATTTCAGGAGACGTGAGGGGAGGGTCTTGCCTCTGGAAAAGTAGTTTTCAAGTTCACGATGTAGATGGAAAAAGAGGAAAGTTCTGGAACCCCATTTGATGGTCCTTGCTGCTCTGTCTGGTAAGGATTGTCAGTGTTCATTTCAGAAGCATTTTGGTTTTCCAGGCTCTTTCCCCCTTCTTGGGAAGCATTCGCTGTGTATTTCATGTGTAAAGTCAAAAGCACTCACAGCTACAGCTGATCAGCGTTTCCACACAATGTAGGAGCCTCGTGGTAGCTTAAAAAAGCAGAGTTTGAGGTCCTTTAAATTCTAAGTATTAACCGTCCAATAATTTAGCACTTATTGTTGTTTTTTTCCAACAGATGTGAACTATTAAGAAGAAAATGGCCCAACAGGACACCGTACTTCCTTCTCTTGTCAACCAGGAAGGGTATACTATCTGGAAAATATGCATCTAAGGTATAATTTATCTTTCCACCAATTGTTGCTATAGGGTGTGGAGGTCATGAAAGATCACACCTTGTGGCCAATTACATTGTAAAGGTCATTTTGTTTCAGGGCAAGAAGAGCATTATCGTGTCCCTCTCATGGCTCCTGTAGACCACTTCATGACCCAAAAGGGAGAGATTTCATGGTGGCCCTGCCAACAATAAAATTGCTTTCTGCCAACAGTAAAATCACTGTGGAGCTTGAGACGAATGTTCCCATTAGCTCTTTGAAATCAGAAGTTGCATATTGGATGCCTGTGGGAAAATATTGCTCACAGAAATACATCAAACCGTCTGCCTATCATAGGTTCTTTCTAAATGAGCCATCATTTAAATAGTGAGGTGACCTCACAGCCACATATGATTTTCCTGGCTCATTTTGAAGTATCACTTTTTTGACAGCAAACAACAAAAAAACCCAAACAACACCAAAAACAGACCTCATTTCCAGAAGGTCTTTTTATGCGTGGAACAAAATCATGATACCCCAGGGGACATACTAGCTCTATAGAGTCTCTGCAGCCCTCCTGATTATATCCCGTGTGGTTCTTGGCCATCGTTTCTGATACTGCCTGGCCACTGTAGGCATTGGGGATCATGATCAGTGCTTTAGGGGAAGGGAGAAGGAGGCAGTAGGCCTCTGGGGTCAGCTTGATCTGGCTATCACAGCTAATATCGGGGAGCCATAGTATGTCCACACTGCCAGCCTCCTGCTTCCTAGGGATCACAGAGTCTGCCAGCAGTCCACTTAATTCTGTGGGTACAGTCATCTTAAAAATCCTGTTTAGCTCTCAAAGAAAACTCTTTTGGGTAGAAACTTGAGTCCCATTTAGTTTGTGGCGACAGACAATTTGTTCTTCCTTCTTTGGAGAGTCTTAAATCTGGCTTAGAAGATTATCTTCTCCCCAGCATCTTCCAACAATGTGACTCCCTTCTGCAGGCGAGTGAAGACCATGCCCCGACACAGCCAGTCCCTGACCATGGCGCCCTACTCTTCTGTGAGTCTGGTGGAGCAGCTGGAAGACAGGATCCTCTGTCATGAGAAAACCACAGCAGCACTGGTGGAGCATGCCTTCCGCATCAAAGATGACATCGTCAGCAGTTTGCAGAAGATGCAAAATAAAGGGGGTGGTGACCGCTTAGCCAGGCTGTTCTTGGAAGAGCACATCAGAAATATAACCGCCATTGTGAAACAACTGAATCGGGATATTGAGGTAAGGGGCGTGCAAGCCAATGGATCATGCGCATCACCCAAGACCTGGTCCGTGCCAGGTTACCCAAGTCTGAGTCCCAGCTATCACACAGGCCTGCATCCATGCTTTGTGTGTGCATGCTCATGTATGTATGCATGCATGTGTGCACTTGTGTGTGTATTCACCCGATCATGCATGAACAGAGGTTGACTTTGAGTTCCCTGTTGCTCTCCACCTGTCCTAACTTCATTTCTATCGCTGTGATAAAATGTCTCAACAGAAAGCATCTTAGGAAACAAAGGGTTTATTTTAGCTTACAATTCCAGGTTACTGTCCATCATTGTGAGGAAGGTAAGGCCAGTTGCATCACATCCACAGTCAACATCAAAGAAAAAAGAATTCATATATGCTGATTTAGAAGTCTTGCTAGTCAGCCTGACTTCTCCATTTTTTCATAACCACCCACAGTGGATTGACTCTTCCCACTTCAATTAACTTAAAACACCACTCCTCTACACACACAGTGACATGCCTACAGGCCAACCAATGTAGACAGTCCCTCACTGAGACTCTTCTCCTGTGATTCTAGGTTGTGCTAAGTAGACAATTAAACTATCACAACATTATAGGCTTAGATTTTTCAAAACCTGCTTTAATGAGGGTTCTTAAAGGCTTCAACCTCCCTTCTAGCCCACTACCCACCAGAGGTAGGGGAAAAGAAAGGTTAATAAGAAATGGGGGTTGTGGACCTGTTTAGAAATAGTTCTCTGGGGTAATTCCAATCTTTGTTGTCAGCCGTCCGGTCCACTAGCAAACACTCAAATCAGTAGCAGCAGCTCAATTCAGAAAAAACAAGAGGCAGAAGTAGCAAGAAGCAGCAGGAATACCACCAGAAGTTTTTTGGTGCTTTTCTCTTTATGAAGTCATGGCAAGCTAAGATAAGTGAAGAAAGCAAGACGAACCAATGCCAGAGCGTTGTCAGCAAAGTCCAACGAAGACCAGCAGAGTGGACCAATGCAAGAGCATTGTCTGCTGTCTGTTGGGTTATATTTTTACTCTTTCCAAACATCATGTGTCCTCACAAGCATCTGCTCCAGCAAAACATCACACACCCTTTCACCAGGCAATTTCAAGAAAAACACCACGTCTGTTCTCAGCAAAACATCCTCTCACATGTCTGCTTCAGCAAAACATCCTCTCACATGTCTGCTTCAGCAAAACATCCTCTCGTCAGACAAACATCACATGATACAACTGAGTGACAAAACCAGAAATTCCCACTTCACACCACCCTGTTTTTTGAGACAGGATTTCTTACTGACTCTGAAACTGACCTTTTTGGCTAGATTGACTCTGGTCAACAAGCCTCAGAAATCGGCCAGTCTCTGTCTCCCAGCTTTGGGGTTACAGGTACACACCACCATACATGGCTCTTACATGGATGCCGTGGATCCAAACTCAGCCCAGCAGTCTGCACAGCAGTCACTTAACCAACTGAATCATCTCTCCAGCCCTTCCTCCCGTTGTGATGTAAGCTCACTGTATAGCATAGGCTGGTTTGAATTTGCAACGTGTATCAGTCCCCCTGCCTCCGTCTCACAAATGCTGGAACTTCGGGCATTTGGCAGTAGATGGGAGCTGTCTATCTTGTCTATTATTACTAGTACTTTTAGTAATGTAGTCCAGGCTGGCCTTGACCTCTATGTACCCAAGGATTACCTCTTAAATGCTGGATTATAGGTGTGTACTACACTGCACGATTTTGTGGTGTTCAGAGGACCCAAACTAGACTTTGGTGCATGCTGGGAAAGCACTCCATCAACTGAGATATACCCTCCACCCCACATTTACTTTAGTATAGGGTCTAATGTGTCCCAGGCTGGCCTCAAACTCACTATGTATTCAAGGCTGTCCTTGAACTCCTGATCTCCCTGCTTCCAAGTTCTGGGATTAAGACTGTGCATCACGGGGCTGGATAGTTGGCTCCACAGTTGAAAGCACTTGCTGCTCTTGCAGAAGACCTGGGCTTGGCTCCCAGCACCCTCATGGCGGCTGACAACATCTAGTACCTCTAGTTTCAGGGGGTCCGGTGTCCTCGTCTGGCCTCCTCAGACACCAGGCATGCAAGTGCACATTCAGGCAAAATATGTCTACACATAAGCTAACAATAAATAAATCTTGAAAAAAAGAATGATTTGCCTTGTCTTTTATTTCTACTTCATTAAAGTTATAGCTTTTATTTGTGTGTGTACATGTGTTCACATGTGTGAGTGCATGTACTGTGGTGCATGGATGGAGGGCAGAGAGCCAGGAGTCAGTTTTGCTCCTCCACCATGTGAGATCTGGGGCTTGAACTCAAGTCACCAGCCTTAGCAGCAAGCACCTTTACCTGCTGAGCCGTCTTGCCAGCTCTGCCTTGTCTATTCTTAATGATCACCAAGGAAACTGCTTGCAGAAACAGCAGGGTTCTATTAAACTTACTGCAGCATTTGATGGCAATTACTGTCAGTGCTGTTTGTGTTTATTCTAAATTTACCTTGCTGATTATTAAATGACTTTGTTTTGTTTGTCTTTCAGTGGAGAACTAGACAAAAAGTTTTTCCGTAAACTCTTTCATGCCTCTGAAGACAGTACCTCTGTTACCAGATCAGCCCTGGCTGCTCCAGAGGAAATGTTTCTGGGCTGAAATTATTATATAGTTCATGTTGTGTTATCCAGGCAGCTTAGGCGTTTGAGTGGCTTTTCACACTCCTTTATTTGCTCTGACATGGAATTAAGATGAGGCCAAGATGGTCTGTCCTTAGAATTTGCACATGTATTTCTAATTTTGAATAACCACAGGGCCCATGCAGTTTAGTTCAGAAGGCCTAAGTGTGACACATTAGGCATGGCTTGGGCTTCCATCTCCACACAAGTATCTCTCACATGCAGTAGTCAGCAATGTGAATAAAAGGTAGATGGTCAGATGGGGAAACCTTTGTTTCCTCTTGGGGGTTGTGTTTAATCATGCTTCTCTACCAAGATTTTACTTTTTTGCTTATTTGTTTGAAGACAAGCTCTTGTGGGGCTGGCACTGAAACTCTTGGAGCCTAGAATTTACCTTCTGCCTCTCTCCGCTGTGTACAGGGACTGCAGGTGTGTACCGCCACACCCTGTTTCTGTAACATCAGAGGAGCCTGGGGCTTTGTGTATGCTAGGTCAGAACGAGCTAATTGAATTACGTCTCCCAGACTCTGGATTCATATTTCTTTTTAAATAGCTTTATTGAAGTATAATTTAAATACCACAAAAATCCACCTACCAGTATACAAATTAAATGAGTCTTAGTAAATGTAGAAGATTGCACAACCATTAACACTATCTAATTTTAGAGCATTGCCATTATTCCTTCTCCAAATTCATGGGAAACTGTAGCCCAAGCAATCTTTCCTGTATGTACTTCCTCCCTTCCTCCCTCCCTCCCTCCCTCCATCCCTCCCTCCCTCCCTCCATCCCTCCCTCTCTCCCTCCTTCCTTCCTTCCCTTCCTCCCTCCCTCCCTCCCCTCCCTCCATCCCTCCATCCCTCCCTCCCTGCCTCCCTCCCTTCATCCCTCCCTCCATCTCTCCCTCCATCCCTCCTCCCTTTCTCTATCCCTCCCTCCCCCTCCCTCCCTCCCTTTCTCCATCCTTCCCTCCCTCCCTCCCCCTCCCTCCATCCCTTCCTTTCTTCTCTCCTTCCTTCCTTCTTTCCTCCCTTCTATCCTTCCCTCCCCTCCTCCCTCCCTCTTTTCCCCTCCCTCCCTCTCTCCCTCCTTCTCTCTCTTTCTTTTCTTTGAGACAACATCCCAGGCTGTCCCAGGCTGGCCCCAAACTCCTTCTGTAGCAGACAGATTACATACAGCGTTTTGCACATGCTAGGCAACGCTCCGCTCCACCATTGAGCATCTTCCCCAGCCTGCATGTTAATGTCAGTGAAGTCTGCCTCACCTTGTTTTTCTCTTCTAAGGTTCATGCTTTTAGTGCTGTGGCCTAAACCGGTTTGATTACTAACCCAAGGTTGCAGAGGCTCACTCTCTGCTGTGCTTTCTGCCAAATCTCTGCTTAGATTTTGTGACTTGTTCTGAATTAGCATTGGTAAATGGGGCGAAGTGAGGTAAGGCATTTTCTAAGTAGAACAGACTGTGAGCTTCTCAGGTAAAAGCTTGTTCTATTCATCTTCCCATTGTTGAAGCAAGTGTTGGGAGGCTGTTGGGAAGGCTGTTCGGGTCCATTTGTGCTGCTATAGTACTGGAGAGTGCTTGACTTACAAAGAATAGGACTTTATTTAATACATGTGTGCACTTGTGGTAATGCATTTGTGTGTAGGTGGGTGTGTGAGCATATGGGGCCAAAAGACAACCTTGGTGATCATTCTTGCCACCCCTCAAGCTCTATACCTCTTTGGTTTTTTTCCCCTGAGGGGGTTTCTTATGGACCTAGAGCTCCCTAAGTTGGATAGGTTGGATGGCCAGTGAGCCCCAGGATTCCTTTTGTCCCTATCTATCTCCCCAGTGTTGGGGTGGCAACTACTCAACCACTGTGCCCCGTTTTTAATGGATTCTGGGGACCAACTTTAAGTCCTTATGTTTCAAACAAATACTTCAGTGACTGAGCCACAATTTCCACAGGTCCTTTAAAAAAGGCCCAGGATCCATTCTTTTTTATTTATTTATTTTTTAAATTTAGGTTGTTGATCTTGCTGATGGCAATGGGGTTTATTTTATTTTTTAAAGATTTGCTTATTTATTTTATGTAAGTACACTGTAACTGTCTTCAGCACTGTTTCTTCTCGCTTCGGGCCTGCTTGCTTGCTGTAGCTGTCTTCAGACACCCTAGAAAAGGGCAACAGAACTCATTAGGGATGGTTGTGAGCCACCATGTGGTTGCTGGTATTTAAACTCAACGACCTTTGGAAGAGCAGTCAGTGCTCTTAACCACTGAGCCATCTCTCCAGCCCCAGGATCCATTCCTGAAGGTTCTGTCCTTTTAACTCAGCCTGCTTCCCATGGCCATGATGAGGACTGAGCTTCAATGCAGATTTTGGAGGGGATGCCCATATCTAACCAAGAACAAGTCTTATGAAGTGAATGCACGCTCAGTTTAGAGTAAAGGCAAGTGTCTGGTTGCTGCAGATGCAATGTGCCCCCCTTTTAGGTGAGCCATAAAAGTGACCCACACTGGTCAGCTCATCAGCAGGACTGCTGAGACTGAAAACATCCCCACTCCCCAGTGTGCTCCTTTCCCTCCCCCCCCCCCGTAGCAGCTCATCTTGAACCCTGAACTTTTATTTCTTTGTCTGTTTGTGTTTAAGACACCATCTCGAGTAACCCAGGTTGACCTTGAAGTAGCTATGTAGCAGAGAATGACCTTGAACTTGTGATCCTCCAGTCTCCATCTCCAGGTCCTGGCTGCACAACCCAGAGGGTAACACTTCAGACTTAGCTTTGTAAATTCAGAGTTCTAAGGGCTGGGGGTGTAGCTCAATCGATGGAGAAGCAGCCTTGTATGTAGGAAGCTCAGGGTTGGGTTTCAAATACAACAGAAGCTGAGTGTGCAGGTGCACATCTATAATCCCAGCACTTGAGAGGTAGAGACAGGAAATATCAGGAGCACAAGGTCATCCTTGACTATAAAGGAAGTTTAAAGTAGGCCTTGGTTACCGCAGACTCTGTCTCAAAAAACAAACAAACAAACAAACCAACAAAAACCAAACAAGCAAAGCAAACAAAACAAAAACCAAACAAGCAAAACAAACAAACAGACAAAACAAAAAAACCAAAAAAACCCCAAAACAAAAACAGGGGCTTAGTCCAGCAGTGTAGTGAATTTGAAATCACAGTTTATTTTCTATAACATCTGAAATACATTTTATGAAGTGATGTTTCTGGCTTCAACCATACAGCGCTCTTCTTTTCCATTCCCATTATACAAATTTTGCAAATGAAAAGATGATTTATGTTGTAGAGATGGAAAACTGAATAAAATCTAATTTGGGCAGAAAATCTACTTTGGGTACCTGAATGTTTACTTTCTTGTCACTGGTAGTAATTGCACATCATATTGAAATAACAGCAAGGAAATTTAGAAACTTAAGATTCTACTATGGAATGTCAGTTACATGTTTTTTTTTTTTTTCCCGAAACAGGGTTTTTCTGCGTAGCCCCAGCTGTCCTAGAACTCATTCTGTAGACCAGGTTGGCCTCGAACTCAGAAATCTGCCTGCCTCTGCCTCCCAAGTGCTGGAATTAAAGGCGTGCGCCACCACTGCCCAGCCAGTTATATGGATTTGCATATATTTTAAGCCTGAGCACGTCTGCCCAAACATGTCTAAAAGGAAGAAGCTTAAAGAGACATTCAAAATGCCACAGTATAGCCAAACTTCCTCAAAAAAATCACGTCAGTGTTATTCAGTTTGAGCTGCTATGACAAATTATCACAGGCTCAAATAGTAGAGATTTACTCCCTGCTGTACTAGAGAGTAGGAGGTTCAAACTCCTGGGTACCTTCATGCACTTTCACCTGCACATGCATGCGCACATCTGCACACACACACACACACACACACACACACACACACCTATACATTCATAGGCCCTGCTTTCTGCCATCATGGGAGATAGCAGAAACAAGCTCTCTTCTTTTTATTATTCACTATTTATTTTTGGTCATGGAGTCATGTGATTCTTGCTGGTCTCAAACTTGATCTCTAGCCCATGACAGCTTGAGCTCCTGGTTCTTCTGCGTTCTCCTCCTGAGTGCTGGGCTAACAGCTGTGCACCACCACGTCAGGTGTGTGCAGTGCGAGGGAACAAACTCATGTACGATATGGTAGGCGTATTTGTGCCAGCCCACCACATCCCCAGCCCACTTGTTATGTTAGTACACTGCCTCATATGGAACCCAGGCCTTTCCTGGAATCCTGTGCATTAGGATTCTTATTCCTGTAGCCTAATTATGTTCCAGAGACCTCCTCCTAATGTTGGAGGTTAGGATTCCAACATATGACTTATAGGAGGACACAATGATGGAATCCTAAAAGGAACTCTTGTTTATCAGCAATATAAAACTGGGTTGGTGGGATCACCGGAAAGATGGCTCAATACTTAAGAGCACTTGCTGCCCAAGCATGAGGATCAGAGCTCAGATTCCAGCATCTACACAAGGTGGCTTACAGCTGCTTGTAATCCCAGCTCCAGGGCACCTGTATGCACCTGCATGCACCCGCATGAACGCACACCCCCCATGCCCACCCACACCCACCCACACACCTGCACACACACACACACACACACACACACCTACACAACTGCACACACACAAACACCTGCGCACACACCTATGTCCCCACACACATAATAAAAAATTTTAAAAATCTTTTTGAAAGAGTTGAGTTATAATTACACAAGATAATAGTAGTAAGAAAAGATGATAGTTGCATATTTAAGATGAAGAGACATTGACGTATTCAGGTTGTATGCAAAGATGTAGTAGGTGTATTTGTGCCAGAGAGCTAGATTCTTACTGAGTTTCTTTTGTAAATTGCTTGGCTCCTTGTTATGTATATATATATATTTGGTTTTTTGGATTTGGCTTTTTCGAGACAGGGTTTCTCTGTGTAGCCCTGGCTGTCCTGGAACTCACTCTGTAGACCAGGCTGGCCTCGAACTCAGAAATCCACCTGCCTCTGCCTCCCAGAGTGCTGGGATTACAGGCGTGCGCCACCACCACCCGGCTATATTTTTTATTAATGTTTTATACTTGTTTTTCAGTTCACTCTAAACTTTTACTGGATATTGTTCTGTTAAGAATCATGACTGTGGGTCATTTTTTAAAATGTTATAAAACTGAAGCTAAGGCTGGTGTCCATATCTGAACTGCACTGCACTCCAGTGGGGTGAGAGATTTGGCTCCTAGACTTCATGTATTTATCTGACAAGGGAATTTCAGCCTTCTGCTGAGAGGGCTGGCTCCAATTTAGTCCCTGTTAGAGAGATTTGGGGGTTTATTAACACATCCTCTCAAAAAAAACCATCAGAAGTTGGGGGGGGGGTCCTGAGGATTGAACCTAGGACCTTGCACATGCTAGGCAAGTGCCCTGCCCCTGGCTATGCTTCAGTCCTCCGAATGCATGATATAGTTACTGGTTTCCTTCATGTGTATGGGTGTTTTGCTTGCATGCATGTCTGTGCATTCCATGCCTGGCGCCACAGAGGCCAGAAGAGGGCATCAACCCCAGTAACTGGTGTCACTGGTGGTTGTGAGTTTCTATGTGTGTGCTGGAGGAGCAGCCAGGGCTCTAAGCCATCTCCCCAAATTCATATTGTTTTTACTCTGCTCTCTGGGCTTGACTCACTGAGAGGAAATAGACAGAATCCAGCGCTCATTGGCCACTCATCATGTTGACATAGCATTTTGAGTGCAAATTATTATTATTATTTTCTTAAAACATTTATTTATTTATTAGATGTAAGTACACTGTAGCTGCCTTTAGGCGCCCCAGAAAAAGGCATCAGATCTCTTACGGATGGTTGTGTGCCACCATGTGGTTGCTGGGATTTGAACTCAGGACCTTTGGAAGAACAGTCAGTGCTCTTAACCACTGAGCCATCTCTCCAGCCTGCAAATTATTTTGTTAACATTTTATAGTTTTTAAGAATTTTAGACATTAGTTCTGTATTTAAATATCATTTCTACCCCACCTTGTCCCTTCTCCAACTCCTCTAATATCACATCCCACTCCCTCTCAACTTTATAACTTTTTAAAATTGTTATTATTGTTACATATATGTAAGTGTGCACACACGCACAGACATGCACAAAACTGGCTGAGTCCATTGAGTATTGCACAAATTAATTTTTAAATTGTATATGGTGTCTACTTTGTCATATATATTTTAAACTTTTTGTTATGTTTATTTTGTTTATCTTTATGTGTATTTGCACAGTTTGGGGTCAGAGGACAACTTTCAGGAGTCTGTTCTTTCTACCATGCGGATTTGGGACTTGAATGTAGACCATCAGGTTTGGTGACAAGAACCTTTACTCACTAAGCTATCTCCCTTCCCCCAGTCTCTCTCTATGAGAAAATATCTTATGTAGCCCAGGCTAGTCTTGAACTCCCTCTACAATCAATGATAACCTTGAACTTTTAATCTTTATATTGACATCTTCAGATTACTGATATTACAGATAGAGTCCCCAAATTTTATTTCTATTATGGTTGAGATTGAACCCAGGACTTTTTGCCACACCAGGCAAGTACTCTACCAACTAACTTGCATCCCAGTCCCTGCCTCCTATACATTTTATCTTGTCTGGTTCATCTTTGAGGTCCTGATCACCAATGGGATTATGGTAATCTGTGGACTTTCTCCTGGAAGATCAGGCCTGAACCATAGAGCTGGAGTCACATTAATTGACAGTAAATTTAGGGTGACACAGGGACTGTCAGTGTGACGGGAGCTAACTTGTTTCCCCAGGGAGTCGAGTTTTAGCCCTGAGCCCCACATCACACTCCAATGGACATGTGGGTGGTGAAAGCTAAGTAACCATGGTAACACTAATCAGTGAACATAACACAATGGGATGGAGAGTAGCTATAGGTCTGTTTAGAAAAGATGGTTACATATGAAGGCCAACTGAAGACAGTAGGGGACAGTCAAGGTAAGGTGAAGGGGGTTCCCAGGGAGCCTGGGCCAGAGGCAGAAAGGAGCAGACTGAGGACCAGCAAGCAGCCTGCTGGTCATGAGCAGAAGGAATGGATAGCTCAGAAGCCTTGAAGACCAGCATATGATGCTTGGAGTTTGGTTGTTGAAGCCATTAACTAGGGCTGATGATAGGGTAAGCCAATATATATAATTTTTAAAAGCCATCGTGTTTTTGTTTGTTTTGGTTTTGGGTTTTTGATTTCTTTTTTTTTTTTTTTTTTTTTTTTTTTTTTTTGAGACAGGGTTTCTCTGTGTAGCCCTGGCTGTCCTGGAGCTCGCTCAGTAGACCAGGCTGGCCTAGAACTCACAGAGATTTGCTCTCTTTTGCTATTGAGATTAAAGTGTTGAGATTAAAGATATGAGGTACCGCTGCCCTGCAGGGTGTTTGTTTGTTTGTTTGTTTGTTTTGTTTTGTTTTGGGTGGTTTGGGGTTTTTTTTTTTTTTTTTTTTTTTTGAGTTGAGTATCTTGTTATGTAGTCCGGGCTGGTCTTGAACTTGCAATTCTACCCCAACCCCTGAATAGCTACCACACCTGTCTTCATTACTTGATTTTAAGTTAAAATAATTCATTCATACTTGTGGTGTTGAGGATGTGTTAGTGGATAATAAAACCTATAGAAGCCTTTCCATGGTGGAGCTTACAGATTGACAAACTCTAGCTACCATGAAGATGTTATTCAGGACCAAGAATAGACCCAAAGGACCTAGGAGTGTAGCTCAGAGGTAGAGTCTTTGCCCAGTTTCCCCGCATCCTAGGTCTGACATCCCCAACCTGCATAAACAATCAAGACTAGAAGCAGAGAGACAGGCTGGCGGCCCCCACGGACATGTAGAGCTGCGACTGCAGTTCAGTTTGGGGAGCTGCTGCAGACATGGGGATAAGTGGTAGATTTGGGGTTCTTTAGAAGGTAGGGATGACAGAGCCTTCTGCATGTTGGATAGTGAGACTATTCTTAGGGGCTTGGCAGGTTTGAAGGGCCCCACAACAAAACTAAATAACAGGTGGAACTAAATACCAGAAAATCAATTCCATACATGGAGCAGAACCTGGAAAACTTTAAGTCTCGGCTTGGATGTAGAGCCAGGCAGGGAGGTCCCACGTGAGTGTGGAAGTGCTGCGCGGTGTGGAGGGCCTTTCTCCATTGCCTGCTCCTTTGTGAATCCCTTCCCATCTAAGAAGAGGAAGAGGACTCATGGAGAGCCATCTCTCCTGGCAGCTCCTAGCCGCCTCTGAGGGCCTGGATGGTCACCCAGCATGCACAAATACCATTATAGGATGGCTCCCACACAGTCGACCTGTGGCATTGGGCAAGGGGCTTCTTCAATAATAAAACATGTCTCGGGGAGAAACAGACGTGTCATTTTTCAAGATGACTGGCCTCTTCTCTCGAAGAGGAAGACGGGAGACATCTTTAGCCAGAGGACTTGGCCATATACTTGAGCAGCCTGTAGTCTTTCCTGCTATAACCCTGTCTCTGAAGGGCATGTCTGGTACTCTGTACACACTGGCTAACTAAAGACAGTTTTTTAAACTGTCAAAGAAGAACAACTCATGCCTTGAAGAAGGACAACGCCATTCTAAATACAAGCTCCTGCATGGCAGGCTGATCAGGACACATTTCCAACGTTCCTGGGTTTCTGCAGTTTTGCTATTGAATTTCTTTAAACAATAAGCTCTCTGATGATCTCTTCAGGTAACTTTTTAGTAATGTAAATACCGTGCTAAGCCAGACCCTTTTCTCCTGTATTCTTTGAAGCATTGCTAATGTAATATTTCATTTGGCTGCATAAGAACCCTACAAGTTAAATATGCTTTTCTTATTTCTAAGCTGTAAAAGAAAAAGCAGCATTTTTTTCTGATTATAAACGTAATGTGGGAAATACAAAAAAAAGAGGAATCTGCTCTCCTCTCAAACTAGATATAATAAGGAAGATGTTGATGTTCCCTTATTTTACAAAGTTCTTGGCACACAGCAGGGACCAACCTATGTGTCTATTTTATATTCTCTCTTCTTGCTCAGTATTGAACTCTGCACATTTTGCCTTGTTTTTAAAGTCCCCCGTGGCAGCCAGGCACGGTAGTGCACACCTTTTGTCCCAGCACTGGGGAGGCAAAGGCCGGTGGACTAATGTGAATTGAGGCCAGCCTGGACTACATAGCAATTTCTAGGCTAGCCAGGGCTACATACTGAGAGTTGCCTCTAAATAAATGGACAGATGAGCAGTTAAATAAACACCCCTCACAAACCTCCTCATGTTAGCATAAAGATGTGAGAGGTGTAAACGCTGAGATAGTTGGTGTGGGTATCACCTCTGAAAACATTTTTTTTATGCTGACACTTTTACCATTTTTCTTCATTTTTTTCTTTTAAGGTTAATTCTAAGAGGTAGAATTACTTGGTCAAAAATTTGAATGATTTGGATATGTTTTGGCTACCCTATCAACTGTGCTTCTTGGACTTTTCCGTTGTTGTACTTTGGGGATTACAATTAAAATACTTTATTTTTAGTTGATTTTTAAAAAGTGCATGTATGTGTGTATATGTTCATGCATGTGCATGCAGATGGTATGCAGAGGTCAGAGGTTGACATGGAGTGTCTCCATCTCTAGCATAGTTCTGAGACAGGGTCAGGTCCTCCTGTCCCTGCCCTTCTGGTGTTGGGGTCACAGCTTGTGCGGACATGCCTGGCTTTTAAGTGGTCCTGGGATCAAGCTTGAGATATTTTCCTTGCATGGGAAGCACTGACCAACTGAGCCATAGTAAATAAATTCAAGGTTTTTTAGTAGGTCTTGGGCTGGGTGTGTATATAAGTATTATACATAAGGCTCTGTGCTCAGTCTCTAGTATAGCAAAACAAACTATAAAACGGAGATTTTATTTATTTATTTAGCTATGTTAGGTCTGCGGCACAACAGAGCAGAAATCATCCATTCTGTTCGCTCCTTCATACACACACACACACACACACACACACACACACACACACACATCACCCGTCCCACATCTTACCAAGTATGGTAGCCAAAAAAGATCCAGAACTTTTGATCGTCCTTTCTCCACCACCAGATACCTGGATTTCAGATGTGTCTGCCATGTCAGACTTGCTCTGCTCGGATAGAACACAAGGTTGTGTGTTCTCTGCAAACACACTAGCAACTGAACTCACCCCCAGCCCCTACTGTATGGTTTCTATTTTTCTGGCTACTGGAAAGGTTGATTGTGTTAACTATTTTAAGCACCTCTTTTTTTGTGAATTCCTTTCCATTTTCTTTACTCAGGGATTGAAAACGAAAGCAAGGCCTGGTTTTCCGAGCACGTAAGGCACTGGTACCCTAGGAGAGGGTTGTGTTTCTTTAGCATCTATCTTCAGGTCCACGCCCTGGCTTTGGCTTTCTGGGGACGGGACCTGAGACTCTGCATGTGAAGCACATATGTGTTTCCCAAAGGCATTTAAGCACTATAGCCTTGTGCCTTATTATTGTCAACAAAATTTGAAGAAGCCCAAACAGAAACATGAGTGTTTCTTCCTATTTTTCTGCTTCTATTAGATGTAGTTTCCCATTGTGCCCATTGAGAGGAGAAAGAGAGGGAGAGAGAGAGAGAGGGAGAGAGAGAGAGAGAGAGAGAGAGAGAGAGAGAGAGAGAGAGAGAGAGAGAGAGAGAGCACGCACTACGCCAGCGCCTTTCATCAGTGGGAGAGTGCCAGAGATGAATTAGTCAGATTCGAGGTCTCCTTGCAGGAATGTGCTCAGATGAGTAACATTTTGCCATTCATAGGTGATTGTAGCTCATCTGCATTCTTCTTCAGAGAGCAGGTTCATTCATTCAAAAATTGGGAGCCATAGGAAATAATAGGTTTGGCAATTGCAAATTCCATTTTCAGTGGCAATAAAATATAAGTGTCACCAAGCTGAATAAAAGCAGGGAAACAATTCCCTACATGGGTGCTGGAGGTAAGGGACCCTGGCCACTCGGTGCCTGCCTCCTCCCTAGCCCCCGTCCTTGTGCCCCTTCTTGCACACCTGGACTGCACAGAGAAGAGTGGCTGGCGTCTGGCCGCGCCAGCAAAGCCTCCAGCCAGGAAAGGCAGAGTGAAGCCTTAGGAGTCTGAGGAGGAGCCGGACTCACTGCCTCCCTCTACAGAAGGAGGTGAGGAGACATTGTGGAGGTAGCTGTGGAGGCCCACTCTTCCTCTCAGTCTTTGGCTCTGACTGGGTGTACCTCCAGCCTGCTGATGCTTCCGCTCAAGTCAGAAACACCCACCGAGCACCAGTGAGCCGACCAAGAAAGCTCCCTCGCACCCGAGGATCCAGCAGCCATAGGAGGAGGGAAAGCCACGCCTCCCAGCGGAGGGAACCAGGGGGCCAGGAATCAAAGAGCAGTTTACAGATTTAGGACTCCTGAGCACAGCGTGGAAAACTGCTGCCTTGAATGTAGAGTTTTGTGGGTCCCAGGAAAAAGTGGAAGAAATCTCGGGGAGATGAGCGTCAAAATCAGAGTGGAGCTGCCAGGAAGGGCAAGCCAGCCAGGGAAGGCAGGAGAGGCTGTGGGGGGTGGGGCGCTACAGCGCGCGGGAGGGGACAAAAGGAGAGAGGCAATGCTAGGTACACCGGGGAGTTACTCGCGCGCGGGTTGAAGAGAAGAGTTTGAAAGGTTCACCAAGCTCCAGGTTGAAATGCGTTTTTAAAAGCAGAGGAGGGTCGTAGATGCTGGAAAGATGGATTCGGTGGTCCGGCTTGATTCGGTTCCTAGCACCCACCTCAGAGTGATCCCGATTACCCGCAACTCTAGTTCCAGAGCGTCAGACGCCCTCTTCTGGAGTTCATGGCCACCCACACTACATGCACATAAGTAAAAATTCAAAACCTCGGTCATGCGCGGTGAAGCAAAACTTAACATGTTGAAAACATGAGATGTCTTACCGGCTTTATCACTACAGTGAGGGTTAATTAACAAAGACAGAGCCAGTGAGCAGAACAAGCAGCGGAAAAGGCATTTGCTGCCTCTCCTAAAAACTCCAGTCTGGTCCCCAGGAGCGAGAGATTCCCGAAAGTTGTTCTTTCACAACCTACTCCTAACTAAACAAAAACATAATAAAAATGTAGAAAAAAAATTAACAGCTTGAAATAAAGAAACACAATTTAAATTCAGTTTTTATCTTTTGAGATGTCTTGGGATGTCACCTTGGCTAGCCTGAAATTCAAAATTCTCCTGAGTGTTGGGATTACATATTTGTGCCACTGTGTGGACCAACTCTTAATTAACTCTGACATCCTTAGATAGTCAGACATCCTTAAATCCAAGAGAAATTCAAACCGTGTAAGATAAAATAGTAGGAGCTGGGCATGGGGGCTTCTCCGGGATCCTCCATGCTTGGGGTGGCCCAGGCAGGAGGAGGGGAAATTGGAGGCCAGCCTTGGTCACACCGTGAGCTACTGTCTCAAAAGAAACATAAACAAGTAATTCTACACTCAGCTCAAGGCATAGCAGATATTATTCTCAAAATAAAATCACTTCCATACCAAGGAAAGACAATAAAAAATGAGAGAACATAGTTTTATTGGGGGACTGAGAACTCTCAGTCGGGAGTGGTGCCTCTTTCTGGGCTCCCTGTTTCCTGCCTCTGGGTTCATCAGTTCACTGATAAAACGGGGCTCCTTATGCAGGCAGATGCCCACAAGGGCAAGGCCAGCCTGATCGACACAGCAAGGTCTGGACCAGCCAGGGCCAATCATAAGACGTTTAGTTGCAAACAAACAAACAAAAACAAAAAACTTCTTATGGAAAAAAGTGAACTGAGCACTCATATCCTTTCCCGAATCCTGAAATGGACACCCGTGAATTTGCCAGTGACCCCAAGTGTCCTTTGTGTTGCCCAGGTTCTCCAGGAGCAGATCCGTGCCAGGGACAACATCAGCTACGGAACTAACTCTGCCTTAAAGACGCTGGAGATGCGCCAGCTCTCTGGCTTGGGAGATCTCCGAGGAAGAGTTGCAAGGTAGGTGACTGCCCTCACAACGTCCCTCTCCTCGGCAGCATCTCAAGGACAGCAGGGTTATTTTGGCTCACAATTGAAAGCTACGGTCCATCAGGTGGGAAAGCCGTGTCATCAGGAGCATGATGTGACTGTTCTCATGGGGTTCCCAGTCAGAAGCAGAGGGAGATGGATTATACTAAGGTGATTTCTAAGGTGATTTCTTCTTTTTATTCACTCTGGGACGAGAGCCCCTGAGGCGGCTCTGCCCACATCCAGGGGTAGGTTTTCCCCTCTTCAGTTCGCCTCTCTGGAAACGCCCTCACAGCCAAGCCCAGAGGTTTCCTAGGTGTTTCTGAATTCAGTCAAGCTAGCCAGGAAGATTACTCCACACAGCAGATGTTCAAATGTTGGAGACTACTCCTTGAGAGCAGTTTACATTTGACTTTGATATGTCCATGGAGTAAAGTGCTCACTGCAGAAGTTTTCTGACCTGAGGTGGAAGGAGGGCACTAACTTGAGGTTGTCCTCTTCACACACACACACACACACACACACACACCATAAGCCACCACTACCACCATCATCATAAATACTCAAACTTTTTATGAACCCCAATTTAGTGAAGAAGCCCAGTAAATTCTTTTACTACATCCTTTCCAACTTTGACAATAGAAACTAGTGGCAGACTTCAACCCTGGGTGTCAGCCTGCCTTGATTTCTTTCTGTTCCATGGGAGAACATCATGGGAGGAAATGATCAGAGAGCGCCCTCTGCTGGTGGAAGTTATTTGGTCATAATCTTATGGTGGCTGAATCACTTAACACACGGCTTACTGTTTGAATGCCTTTTCAAATGTTCAGCTTTGTTATAATTAATTTTTGTTTAATTTCCTGAAATTATTAATTTCCCATAGGCTGGAAATTTTAATATGTGTTTTCCTATTAGTGTGGAAAGTGATTTTTCTCTTTACTTGGTATGTTCCAGGAACCCAGAGCCTCGGGATTACCTGAGATATTTTTTCAAATGTATTTTGTTTACAGTTACACTTATGCATTTATGCACAGTGTGTGTGTGTGTGTGTGTGTGTACACATGTGTACTGTGTCACATGTGTGGATATCAGAGGATAATTACAGAAGTCAATTCTCTCCTTCTACCCCACTGTCTCAGGAAACTCAAGTTGTCAGGCTTGGCAAGTGCTTTTATGGGTGGAACCTCCTTCCTTGCTCTTGCCTGGGACCTTGTGAGAGCAATGTCCACTGTCCCCACATCCCATGGCTACTGAATTAGAATCTCTTTCTATCGAGATCCCTGGGTTCTGGGCACTCTGATGTTTAAGGGTTGTTGCGAGAGGCCTTCCCCTCTGGATTACCTTTAGCTGGCTGGGATGAGGTTGTCCTGACTAAATACCGGCCTCTCCTACCCTCTGCTGCTCTCAAGCATCCCGGACAACTTTGCAGCTAATGATGGGGATTTGGAGCAAAGAAGCGCTTTCAGGCAGTTTGGGGTGACAGTGAGCTCAGGTGAGCAGGGGATGAGATTAAGAACAGAGTCCAAGAGACTCCAGGCACCATTGAGGCCACAGAGAGAGCCATGGTATTTGTGGCAAAGCCACACCTAGTTATTGACAGATGTCAGTAGGTGCTGCAGTAGAGATGCTAAGACCTCACTTTCTGAAGAAGCAGAGGGGTTCAGCCTTCTTGGAAAAGACTGACCCCAGCTAGCTCACTCCGGTCACTTTATTCAAACATCGTACGAGGTTAGTTGGGGCTGGGAAAGGTTCCAACTATCAAGGTTATCTTGCCCTTGCTGCCCTCGAGAGCAGACAACCAGCACAAATCTCAGTCCCTTTTGACCATGGCTAGCCATAACCAAAAGCAAGAATTCCTGGTCTGTCGGGAGTGCCTTAGGACCAAGGTCGGTGCAGCTGCGAGCTCTCACGTAGCACCAAGTGCAGATGCTCTACAGAGACAACATTTCTTCAAGGCTCAAACAGCCTCAAAAACAATTTCTCAGCTTCTACTGATTGACCCAAGCATAGCAAAGGCTCTGCTGAAACGTTGCATTCAAGGCCAGACACAAAGGCTTGCTATACATTTCCCTTAAAGCCAGACATAGGGGCTTTACTATACATATCCTATACCCAGTGCCTTATAAGCTGGGCATGCGTCTTGGCAGCTGAAGGGCGAAAAGCAGCTAACAGCTGGAGGAGGGCTCTGGAGATGGAATGAAGGGTGGAGTGACCGCTCCTCTGGTTCTTGCTGGTGTGTTGTTCTTTTTTGTTTTGTTTTTATTTACTTAATGTACACGTGTGTGCCAGAGTGTGTATATGCACTGTGTGTATGCAGGATCTATGGATAAGAGGAAACAACATCAGATCCTCTGCAACTGGAACTATAGGAGGGTTAGAAGCTACCCTGAGTTCTCTCTGCAAGAGCAGTGAGCACTCTTAACCTCTGAGCCACCTATCCAACCATTTCTTCTTCTTCTTCTCCTCCTCCTCCTTCTCTTCTTCCTTCTCCTCCCCTCCTCTTCCCCTTCTTCTTTCCCCTCCCCTTCCCTCTTCTCCTTCTTGTTCACTTGGAATTGAAATGGAAGTCTCCGTAGCTCTACCAGGCCTTGCTCCCTCTTGCTCTGCCTCAGTTTCCTGAGTGCTGGGGATGAAGTTGTGTCCCACCATGTCTGGCCTGTCTGCCGTTTGCTGTTCTCAGCAGGATGAAGCCCCTCCAGTCTCCATAGTCTGACCCTGTGCAGTAAACATCGCCTGATCTCCTCACCTCTCCCTACTGTTGTCTTGCCCAGGTTGTTCGGTCACACCCTCACCTTTGTTAATCTCCACAGAAGCCGTTCTTTTACCACAGGGCCTTGGCACGTGCCGGTCTGCTGCTGAGGACCTCTCCACGTCCTCTTCTCGCTCCTTGCCCACCTTTAAGGATAGTGCAAACATCTTCTGCTCTGGGAGTGTTTCCTGACACCATGCTCTGCAGAGTGCCCCTCTCCCCACTTAGACCCCACCCAGTCACTCTGTTGCCTTCTGTATTGTCTTAGAGTGGGGCTCTGTCCCTGGAGCCTGTTGAAAACAGTAGGTACTCAACAAATGCTTCTTTGGATGGATGGCCAAACTAGAAAGGTCACTGGGGCAGGACTGAAAAATCTTGAGTCCTTGTTTCGCTTTTAAAAGACCCCAAAACTCAGAGAACAGTGGGAACTTGGGAGGGCTTGAGGAGACAGCAGAGGATGTTTATGGCCACAGTGTTTGTTGGGGTCTTTCTCTGTAGAAGCAGTTCTCACCCTTCCTAACCCTGCGGCCCTTTAACTCAGCTCCTCATGTTGTGCTGACCCCCAACCATGAAAGTATTTTCATTGCCACGTCATAACTACAGTTCTGCCACTGTTATGAACTGTAATGTAAATAACTGTGTTTTCTGTTCATCTTTGATGGCCCCTGTGAGAGGAGTCATTTGACCCCCAAAGGGGTCTTGACCCACAGGCTGAGAATCACTGTTCTAGAGCGACAGAACCAATAGTGATGTGTGTGTGTGTGTGTGTGTGTGTGTGTGTGTGTGTGTAATGATTGTATTGGTCTATACAGTGTAGTCTGGCAGCCGGATATTGATTATCTCCAGGCCACAAATGGCTGCTCTCAGCTCCTCAGCCCGACAGTGAAAACTGATGTCATCTTTATGGCATATCTAGACCAAGAAGAATTCTCTTGAAACACCTTCTGGAATCTTCCATTCTGCTTCAGCGTGATCCATCAGCTTCTCTACCCAACTTGACCCTCCCCTGTTAACGCACACCTGGACTCTAAAACCGCCTTAAGTGTTTGTTTTAAGCACTGGATATTTTGGGTTTGTTTTGTGGCTATATCTGTGTTTCTCTTGGAAAGCTAATGAGACATTTGAAATGAATTCGCATGAGATAAAATGCTCTTTGGCAAGAGTTTGACTTCCATGCATTGATCGCATAATTATGTTGACGAAGTGTAGCTTTAAAGTGCTATTACTAAATTTCTAGGCTGGCATATAATTTCTATTTGGATATGTAGTTTTGATGGATCTTTTAGTAATATAGTTAGCACAAGCAGGCCATTGCTTCTCGCCTGTAGATCTAGATCAGGCAGGCTCTCCTTGGAGGGATCCTCCCCACTCTGCACAGCGCCCCTCATGTAGGACCCAGTCAGAGAGTCTTTTTCATTTCTTCTGGAAGCAAAGTTCATCTTAGCATCCCAGTTTCTACTGGAATGTTTCTCCCGTGTTTGGCACCTGATCTCCATTGTCCAAAAACTCAGTGGCCACTTCCTCTTTCTTCCCCAATAGGGTGTGGGTGTGTCTGGTGACAGAGGGTTAGAGGAAAAAAACATATCCATATGACAAGGCATAGGCTCCCAACACCTGGGAATTGGGAATTAGAAGGTGATAATACTGGAACCTCCACAATGGATACCGCAGACCTGAGAGTACTAGCTCTCCCCTCCCTCCCTCCCTCCTTCCCTCTCTCTCCTTTCCTCTCTCCCAGTATCTCTCTTCTGTTCGTTATGAAGAGATTTCGTGATATGTAATTCACATGTAAGCAGCAGTGGGGAGGGGCCTGGAGAGTTAGCTGAGCACTTAGTGTTTGCTGCCCTTCCAAAGGATGCAAGGTCGCTTCAGGATCTGGGTCAACTCACATGCCTCACAACTGCCTGTCACTCCAGCTCCAGGGGACCCGGCAGCCTCTTCTGAACTCCGCAGTGGCATTGCACACACACACACACACACACACACACACACACACACACACACAGGAGGGAGGATATTTAAAAATAGAACCTTGAAGCATACAATTCCGTGGGCTTTAGTATATTTACTGTGCACGGGTAATCACAGGATATCTGAACAGTTCAGAAAGAACTCCCCTCCTCCCTCAATCCCTGTCTATGGCAAGCACAGACGCACCTTCTCTGTGGATTTGCCTCTCTGGGTGTTTCCTGTAAATGGACCCACCCAGAGCAGCTTTAGAAGCTTCTTACACTCAGGGCTCATCTGTGTGTGGCCTGTCGCACATCATTGCTTTCTGTGGCTCAGACACACCACATTGTGAGCGGATAGGCCGTTTCTATTTTTTATCTATTATAAATTATAATATTATAATTGTAACTAATATATAAAATATAATTATAAACTATAAATACAGCTGAGGATGTTCAGTTATGAGGTCCTGTATATTTATATTTTAAAAAGGATTTATTTTTATTTTCCATGTAAGAGTGTTTTCCTTGCGTACATGTCTATGTACTGTGTGTGTGTGTGTATGTGTGTGCACGTGCGCGCAATGACCTTGGAGACAGAAGGCCCCCTGGAGTTGGTGTTACAGGTAGTTGCACACAGCCCTGTGTGGGTCCTGGGAACCAAGCTCCATCTCTCTGCAAGTGTTCTTGGCTACCGGTTCACCTCTCCAGCCTGGAAGCAGCTTTCTATACCCTTGTGAGGTGGGGTCCCGAGTTTGTGTGGTCCATCCCTCACTGGGCTGTCTCGGCACCATAATTGAAAAACACTTGGGGGTAGGGACACTTAAGTTCCTTCCTTCTCCCTTTCTTCTACCTACTCCCAGTCCCCTCCCCTCCCCCACTCCCCTTCCCTGTCTGTCCCTTGTTCTCTTTCGTTGTGTGTTCACCAGAGGTTAAGCTCGGGTATTACTCTCAGGAACCATCCACTTTTTTAAAAAAAAGATTTTTATTTATTTATTTTATGTATATGAGCACACTGTCACTGATACACCAGTGGATGGCACTGAATCCAATTATAGATGGTTGTGAGCCACCATGCGATTGCTGGAAATCTAAGTCAGGACCTCTGAAAGAGCAGCCAATGCTCTTAACTGCTGAGCTATCTCTCCAGCCCATCCACTTTAAAAACAAAAACAAAAACAAAAACTCTGTGTGTGTGGTGTGTGTATGTGCTTGTGTGTGTGCTCGTGTGCGTTCACAGAACAGTGTGAAATCAGTTCTCTCTTCCACTATGGGGGTTCTGAAGACTGAACTTAGATCCTCAGATTTGCTCAGCAAGTATTTTACCCACCAAATCATCCTGCAGGCCCAAAACTGTGTGTGTGTAAACATGCATTTTTCAGGTACACAAGCATGCACACACACACACACACACACACACACACACCATGGTGCCATTGTGGAAGCCAGAGATCAGTTCTTGAGGGTTGGCTCTCTCCTGCCCCCTTGTGGGATTCAGGGAGTGAACTCAGATTGTTGGACCTGGATGCACGCATCTCTACCCTCTGAGCCATCCCACCAGCCATTTTAAAACAAATCAGGCTCACTGGCTGGCCTTGAGCTTACCAATTAGGCTAAACTGGCAGGCAGGGATCCCGAGAGATCTGCTTGTCTTTGCCTCCTGGTGATCCAAGTGCTCACCTTCTCACCTGGCTTTCAAGATATACATATTTTTATTATTTTAATTATGTGTCGGTGTGCATGTAAGTGTAGGTGCCTGCTGAGGCCAGAAGTATTGGATCCCTGGAGCTGGGGTTATATATGGGCTGTGGTGAGCTACCTGACATGGATTCTGGAGACTAAACTGCAGCCTTCTGCAAGAGCAGTAAATGCTCTTAACTACAGAGCCATCCCTCCAGCCCCACACCTGGCTTTTTTACATGCATTCTGAGCATCAGACACAGTTCCATGTGCTTTACTGTCTGAGCCTTCTCTGTAGCCCAGGAGTGCAGTTTCTGGGGGAACCCTTGCATTTATTTCCCAGTGCATTTTATAGTATGGGAGGCAGCTCTTTCGCATGCTTTTAAACTTTAATGAGTGCGTGTCCTTTGCCTGGATAGGTGTGACGCCAGCATAGCCAGACTCTCTGCAGAGCATAAGACGACTTACGAGGGACTCCAGCACTTGAACAAGGAACAGCAAGCAGCCAAGATGATTCTGGAAACAAAAATCAAAGACGCAGAAGGACAGGTATGGCTGGGTCAGGCGGCTCGTTCTCAGCTCTCGCTCTCAGCTCAGAACAGCAGTGTCGCTTGGCTTGTGCAGCAGTGGCCAGCTGGGGTCCGCAGTGTGGGTTTATGCAGATCCTCAGCTCTTTCTGTATTCCTTCCCTCTGGCTCACTGGAGTGGCCCTCCATGAATCTGGAAGCCAGATCACAGAGAGTTGTTGGTACAGTGTCAACTGGAAGATCCTTTCCCCTTACAAAACGATTCCTACACCCCAGAACTTGTATATTTCACCTCCCAAACTACTTCTTGCACAGGCCAGTGACCCATCTGTTCCTTTGCATGCTGCTTATCCCAGTGTCTGATTCAGGAAATATGTTCTGTACTGGCTGGGACTCATTGCATGTACTGACTCATCGAGTGGTCTGAACGTGGGACCCAATTATGCCAAAGCTAGAGAGTCACCTGGCAAAGCAACCTTAGGGTATTTTACATTGAAATTTATAGTTTACTTCACAGAGCAAAACACAGCATTTCGCTAGCTTGGAACACTTTCTTTTAAGATTGTTTTTTACCTTGGGGTGTGTGTGTGTGTGTGTGTGTGTGTGTGTGTGTGCTCTCAGAGGCCAGAAGACCCTGGAGCTGGATTACAAGGGTTGAAAGTCACCTGACATGTGGGTGGGAAGCGGGGTGGGGAGGAAGGGGTGAGAGGTTTGAAATCTGAGGAGTATGTGTTCTTAATTGCAGAGCCATCTCTCCAGCCCTTACTTCATCTGGTTTTTATAGTTTGGACTTTATCACTTATAAGCTCCCCTTGTCATAACTGGTCTAGCCTCCTGGGACATTCCCACAGTATCTGCCTAATTTACTATTCTTTACATATTTAGAGACTATTCTAGAAAAACAAGGGCATCTGGGTAAATTTCAGGATTAAAAAACCCAATTAACCTCAACTCTTTTCAGTAGGGATCCAAAACTACTTGTAAAATAAGGGGGTATTATAAAACTTTAAAAAGGAGAGGCAGGTCTTCGTGTTGATTTTCTTTTAAAATGAGCAGGACCTGGCTTCATAGCATAGGTCTACAATCCCAGACAGTCTGGAGGCTGAGTCAGGAGAATCCCATACTTAAGTACGGGCTAAAGAGTGAGTTAGGCCAACCTGAACAATTCACCCATCTCAAAATAAAAAGTAAAGACAGATGTCTCAGCTGGGTACAGGTGCTCACCAAGCCTGATGCCCTGAGTTCAGTCTCTGGAAACCACACAATGCACTAGAATGACTCTCACAAGCTGTCCTTTGATCTCCACACATGAGCCGTGACATGTATACACCCACACACATCCACACAAAGAAAGTAAATAAACGTTAAAGAAAAATTACAGACAAGGCTAAGGATGTAGCTTAGTGCTGGAGAGCTTGTCCAGTGTTAACAAAGCTTGAGGTTCAGTCCCTTATCTTTGCTGATTTGTCGGTTCTTCTCTACAAATCACCCTAAGGTGAGGAGAATACAAAAATCTACCAAAAGAGACATGATAATGACAACGATGACGATGACGATGACAATGATGATGATGATGGTCTACATCTTACAAATATCAAGAATCTGAAGTCAGGAATGTTGAACAACACTTAACTTTTCAGGAAATGTGATCATTTCATACAGGACTAGTTTAACAGTAAGCTTTAGTGAAAACAAAACCCAAATAAAAACAAAGGCCAGAAGTGGAGAGCAGAGAAAAGACTGGAGAACTGTAGCCCACAGAATCTTCTGTGGGGCCTCGCTTGTGAGGAGGTACATCTGGAACCTTGATTTGCTTGTAAGCCATAGAAATTCTGCCCTCCAGAGCTGGCAGCCACGGGGCTGGCAATGATGGCTGTGTACCGAGACAGCTGGTAGAGGTCCCAGCACTGGGCAGGAGCTGGGCTTGCTCATTAGAGAGCGCTGAAGTTTACATTCACTTCTTGATGAATATTTTGGCGGTGCTCCTTGTCTTGATTTTTGCTGGGTGTGTATGCGAGAAAATAAAGACAGAGGCTTTGCAGATGACGTGAGAATTAAGGCTTCCTACATAGATGGCGTAAAGGTTAAAACGCCATGGGCACCAGCAGAAGGGCCTGGGGTTGGATCTGCAGCACCTGATGAAAATCTAGACACTGTGGGGGCTGGGGAGATGGCCCAGCAGTTAAGAGCACTTGTTTTTCCAGAGGATCTAAGTTCAGTTTCCAGTACTCATACAGTAACTCACAGTCACAACTCCAGTCCTAGGGAATTTGATGCCCTCTTCTGACCTCTGCAGGCACAAGATACACACATGATGCACATACATACACTCAGGCAAACACTCATGCACATAAAATAAAATAATCTAAAAATAAAAAAAACCCCAAGCATTGTGATACACCCTGTACAGGGTGGAGGAGAAGACAGGAGATCCTTAGATCTCATTGGCCAGCTATTCTAGCCAATGGTGAGTTTCGTGTTCAATGAGAGGGCCCTGTCCCAAAACAGAGAGTGGAGAGTGATTGAGGAGGCAGCTCCTCTTTACCCACGGCACATGCACCTGCATACACACACAGACACACTCACACACAGAGATACATAGATACTCACACAGAGAGACACAGACTCACTCACACACATGTATACTCACATACAGAGATACAGACACACACAGATACACATGCAGGCACACAGATATTCACACACACTCACACATAGATACACATATACTCAGAGGCACATATACAAACATAAGCACACATGCACACACACACACACACACATACACACACACACACACACACAGAAAGAGGAAGGGAACTCCCAAGTGGTTTTTCGAGACAGGGTTTTCTCTGTGTAGCCCTGGCTGTCCTGGAACTCACTCTGTAGACCAGGCTGGTCTTGAACTCAGAAATCCACTACCACTGCCCGGCTAATAAAGTGACTCTTAATGCTACTGACCACCATTGAGTGTATACCGTGTTTTCTGAGACAGCCCATGAAGCCACGATGTGAGACCTTTATAATTCAGTCTTCTTTTCCAGATTTCTCAGCTTTTGAGCAGAGTGGACCTGTCCATCTCTGAGCAGAGCACCAAACTGAAGATGTCCCACAGAGACAGCAATCACCAGCTCCAGCTCCTGGACACTAAGTAAGCCACCAGTTTGTGACAGCTCCTGTCACGGTCTTTCTGAGTCCATGAACCTCACACTTTCTTGCTTTTATTTAAAAATATAATGTCTTAACGTTGTCTGTTTTAAATATTTATTTTTATTTATGTCTGTATGAATAAAGTCTTTGAGTCTTTGCACGTGAGTGCAGTTCCTACAGAGGCCAGAAGAGGGCGTTGGATCCCTGGAGCTGGAGTGAGCAGCCAGATATGGGTGCTGGGAACTGGGCACGTCTTCTGGAAGAGCAACAAGTGCTCTTAACTGCTGAGCCATCTTCCCTGCCCACCTCTCAGTTTTTATTTATCACAGAGTGAGAATAATAATGAAAGCTAAAAGAAACCGTTTCCAGGTGGCACGCAGTCACCTTTCCTTCATAATGATTGCTTCTAGGGGCTGGATGATGGCCCATCTTTTCATTCAGTGAGTCTTTGGTTCATTTGTTATATTGTGGTGTGTACATGTGTATGTGCATGTGTGTAAATGTGCAGGGGTGGGTTGAATGTGCCTGTGAATGCATGGGTGTGTGGAGGTAAGGATCAACCTTGGGTGGCTTCCTCTACCTCTCCTCACCTTATTTTATTTTAGTTTTTTGTTTTTTTGTTTTTGTTTTTTGAGGCAGAGTCGTTCACTGATTCTGTTAGATTAACTGGCCAATAAATCTGTTTTTCATCTCCCCAATGCCAGGATTATAGATGCATGCCATTTTGACTAGCTTTTTATGTGGGTTCTGGGCATCCAAACTCAGGCCCTCACATTTGGGCAGCAAGAACTTTATGCACTGAATCAGAAAAACGAAAACAAAACAGACCTTGTTTTTTTAAAAAAAAAAGATATATTTATTTATCTTATATATGTGAGCACATGACCACTCTCTTCACTCAGATCCCTTGACAGATGGTTGTGAGCCACCATGTGGTTGCTGGGAACTGAACTGAGGACCTTTGAAAGAGCAGTCAGTGCTTTTAACCACTGAGCCATCTCTCCAGCTGACCTTGTTCTTAGCCCTGAAGAGTCTACAATTTAGGGAGCTAATAGCCAGGTGTTAGATAAGGTCATAGGCAGAGTTCTCTGTGTTATGTATTATTAATAGTGCTTCAAGGGATATACCTATCCCTTGTGGTTATGCTAGGTCAAATAATGGTTCCCCAAAATTCTCCATGTGAATATGTTTGTTAACTTTTAGGGATAAAAGGAACTTGGTGAGTATGTTTCGGTGTCTTCAACTGGGAATATAGTCCAGGAGTAGAGTGCTTGGCTAGCATGACCAAGGTCATAGGTTCAATCCCCAGTATAAGAAAACGAAAGCCTTTTAAAAGATCTCTCTATATGTACACATGTGTGTGTGTGCACACCATGTTAAACATGTTAAGGTCATACTATAACCTTGTGTGTTTGTTCTTACTTCCCACTTTGTTTGAGAGAGGGTATTTGGTTGTTCACCACTGGGTACTCCAGGCTGGATGGCCTGAGAGCTTCCAGGGTTTCCTGTCTGCTTCCCATCTTACCATAGGGGTGCTGGAATTATAGACCATCTGGCTTTACATGGGTTCTGGGGATTTGAACTCAGGTCCTCATGCTTGCACAGCAAAGGTTTTACCCACTGCTCCCTATACCCCAGCTCCCTAAAGAAGGTTCTAAAATGGGTGTGTCATTCAAGCAAGTGATGTAATCACTAGTGATGTCATCCTGTGAGAGGAAGGCACAGAATAGCATCCTGGCAGTGCTTACTTCATGATGTGTGTGTGGCTGGGCTGTACCTTGGTCTTCTAAGTCTGGTGGTAGCCAGTGTCTCGAGCTGTATGGATAGCTGTATTAATTCAGCTACAGCTTAATTCTATGTTGTGTGGTCAGTGTTCCAGGACAGACAGGGCAGCTCTGACAACTCAGTGTGGAGCCTCTACAGCTCCAGTCCTTGCTTTTCCCAGCTGCTACAGAGGGAAAAACCAGGGCATGAGCTGTGTTTTGAAGGATGTAACCAGAACAGCGTATGTGCTTCATGTACTGCCAATCACCTGACTTATTAGTGTGCTGCACTGTAACTATTACATTTCTCATTGCTGTGACCGGCCAAAGGCAAATCAGGTAATGAAGATGACAGTTTGGTTCATAGTTTGAGGGAATACCATCCACCATAGTAATGAACATGTGTTAGCAGGAGCACAGGATAGCTGGTAAAACTGCATCTATAGTCAGAGGTTGAAGAGATGAGTGCTGGTACTCAGTCTGCTTCTTCTTTCCTTTTTTTTTTAATTCATGGGACCCCAGTCCACGAGATGGTGTTTTACACATTTAGAGTGTGCCTTCCCTCTTTATTCAATCCCCCTGGAAACACCCTCACATAATGCTCCATGGTGTGTCTCCCAGGTGATTCCAAACCTAGTCAAGATGACACAGAAGATTAACCATCATATATATCTAGCTGCAAGGGAGGCTAGCAAATGTGGCAGCCACATTTCTCTAACTAGGCAGCCATGTACTCCAGTGACATGTGAAGACTCCTTATATAAGGAAACAAAAATAGATATTTCAGTGACTCTAATGGGTGTTCTTTTTATTATTTATATTGTACTTCTGTGTTTATTACACCTCTATACATAACTATATATATTCTATACTTTCATTACATGCTAATTCAAATAAGAAGGTGATTGAGGGAAACAGCTCACATTGATGGTTATTTTAAGGATTCTGGAGGGGCAGGGACTAGAGGAATGGATTATTGTAAGGGTGCTTTCTTTTAAGACAAAGTCTCAAGTAGATCAAGCTACTATGAATTCACTATGACCTTTAACTTCGAATCCTCCTGGCTTTGCCTTCCAAGTTCTGGGATTGCAGGCTTGTTCCATTATGCCTGGTTTATTTTCTACTGGTTTAGATTAGGATATGTCCATATGGAGAAAGAACAATAGAAAACAAGAGAAAGAAAGCCAGCCTCTAGTCCTGGGAGATACAGAGGCAAAGAAGATGAGTGCGTGAAAGGAGAGGATTCTGAAAAGGAGGAAAGATGATATGTCCTCCGAGCAAGGAGTGCCCTTAGAACTGCAAAGATTACCCCCAGCATCTACTGGGTCACCTCAGTACCTGCGTTGCCAGTTCCGGGGAGTAGGAACATCATTAGGTGTTTTTCTGTCGCTTCCTTGCATCCTGCATCAACTTCATGTTGAATGCAATCCTAAGAGAAGGTAAATATACCATTCCTGTTGAATTGATGTTGTTTAATGTTACTTAAAACTGTTTTACATTCAACCTGTTTGCACACCTCTTCTTTTTTTTTCTTTTTTAATGTTTTAGATTCAAAGGTACAGTTGAGGAGCTCAGCAACCAGATTTTATCTGCGCGGAGTTGGCTGCAACAAGAACAGGAACGGATAGAGAAAGAACTTTTACAGAAAATCGATCATCTTTCCTTGATTGTTAAGGAAAACAGTGTAGGTGTTGATGTTTTTCAATAATAGGTATTCAGTAGAGGCCCGCAATGTATGACCAACACCTAGGGACTCAGCATGCATTTATTTAGTACCCCCAAAGCTGTTTGGGTACTCCTGTCTTTGAGTAATTTCCATGTTCCTTCTCTTTTCCCTTCTCTCTTTTCATTCTTCCTTTTCCGGGTCCCCCCTCTCTTTCCCTTCTTTCCTTTGTTCTAGGCACCAAACCAGGTCCTTACATCTGTTATTTCAGTTTCTTTTCCTGTTGCTATGAGAAAATACTTTCACAAAAGCAACTTAAGGGGCTGGAGAGATGGCTCAGCAGTTAAGAGCACTGATTGCTCTTCCAGAGGTCCTGAGTTCAATTCCCAGCAACCACATGGTGGCTCACAACCATCTGTAATAGGATTTTATGTGTCTGAAGATAGCTACAGTTTACTCATATACATAAGATAAATCTTTAAAAAAAAAGCAGCTTAAGGAAGAAAAAGCTTATCATGGTGGGGAGTTGAGTGTGACAGCAGGAGTGTGACAGCAGGAGCATGACGGCAGGAGTGTGACACAGCTGGACATGCTGTATCCACGAGCAGAGAGAGATGAATACAGGCCACAGCGCTCAACTCTCTTCCCCACTTGCACAGTTCAGAATCCCCGCCAGGGAATGGTGCCACCCACAATGGTTGGGTCTGTCCACCTCAAGCAAATAAAAATATTCCCCACAGTCATGTCCAGAGGCCTGGCTCCCAGCTGATTCTAAATTCTGTTACAATAAACACTAACCATCCTATCTGCTAATTTTGAACTTTGCCACCTAGCCATGTCCACCCATTTCCTGTTCTTCATATTCTTTCTAAAGACAGGAAGTGCTTTGTTTTATATTGGTTAACAAAAGACAAACTAAAATTTTCAGTTAATGCTTTCACAACCTTCATGATCCTGATTGTCTATTTTTAAATAAACACATTTTCAAATAAAGCTATAATTACTTACTTGATGCTGTTTTTCTGTTTGTTGTTGTTTGTTTGTTTGTTTGTTTTGGTTTTTTGAGACAGGGTTTCTCTGTGTAGCCCTGGCTGTCCTGGAACTTACTTTGTAGACCAGGCTGGCCTCGAACTCAGAAATCCGCTTGTCTCTGCCTCCCAAGTGCTGGGATTGCAGGTGTGTACCACCACGCCTGGTTTGTTTGTTTGTTTTTAATGATTTGTTTATTTTTATTTCATATGCATTGCTGTTTTGTCTGCATGTATGTCTTCTGTGTGAGGGTGTTGGCTGTGGTGTTCCTGTAGAACTGGAGTTGCAGACAGTTGTGGGCTGCCATGTGGGTGTTGGGAAAAGAATACAGGTCTTGTGGAAGAGCCCCCCAGTGCACTCAACCACTAAGCCATCGGATCTCCCTTCTCTTTGCTTTTAATGTTGGGATCTAGTTTGGCCTTCACCAACGTCGAGTGGCTCTCTGTCCCTCCCGTCTCTGTTTCCAGTGCACTGGAACAGGAGTGCGCCTGACCATTACATCAGAGTCCACCATTTCCTTTTCTGTCTACTTCTGCTTCCACCCACTCTCTCAAAGAGATAATTTGTGCAGAACTACCAAAAATATCTTCAAAGAGCTTTGCATGTGTCGTACTTTAAACCAGCAGGGTCAGGAGCCAGGGCTAGGGAGGCAAATTGTGTTGGGCTCTCCTTCCTGTCTGGCCTTCCTCGGCTTCCTCCCGGGGGCTTTGACTGAGCAGAAGTGGCTGGTGTGGTTTCCCTGTCTGACTGCTTGGTCCTGATGCCGAGTCATTTGTTGAGTTGCAGACTCTGCATCAGTGCCATCATAGGATTGCTGTCATGTCATCACAAAATCCGCACCCGATGAAAGGCTTGATGCTCATAGTTTTGGTCACTGAAGCCTATGGTTGCAGAGTTTTGCAAAGCGGAGGCACAGTGGACCGCGCTACTTTGACTCTCCCCTCCCCCGCTGTGTGCTTTGCTGTGCCTTGGCATACCCTGACATACTCGCGGAGTTCTGAGTCCGTGACTGACCATTTGATTTTCACATTGGCTTATGCTGACAGTAAACTCCAGAATAATGGTGCCTCCTCTAAGATGGAAGCTTCCTTCTCTCTCACCAAAACACAGCCAGGTGTGCATTCTCTAGGACCCAGAGGAGTTGAGAACTTGCCAGTCTTCAGTAACTTGGAATCCTTTTAGGTTAGATTTCTGCCATTCTCAGAGAGTAGCATTGTCTCCATGACTCAGGATGGTTGGTAGAGCTCAGCCGTTGACTGAATGGTAGGAACAGAAGGGAAGGGGAAAGAATTAAGGATATATAGCAAGTGTACTTTAGCTTTTTCCGAAAGCAGTTACATACTCTTGTTCTTACATGTCACCGGTTAGATTACACGGCGACACCAAACTCAGGAGACAGAATAAAACGTAAATCTTTTTACTCTGAGTGACCTTTGAGAATGGATACGGGATGGACAAGGAGAAGCCACTGTGATTCCGGTCCCTGCAGATGGTTAAGTGCTATGGCTGATGTGAGACAAGGTGCACACTCTTCCTTTTGCAGTAACAGAGTGTAATTCTTATCCTGGACTCCAGGGAGCCAGCGAAAGAGACGTGGAGAAGAAACTCAGCCAGATGTCAGCCAGGCTTGACAAAATCGAAGAGAGTCAGAAGAGGAACGCCGCAGAAGGACCGAGAAAGCCGGAAGAGGAGAAGGTGCACGGGCGGATCAGCAAACTGGAGCTCCAGATGACCGAGGACATGAAGGAGATGAAGGCAGAGGTTAACGCGGGTAGGCCAGACCGCACACGGCTCATGTGGCTCGCCTGTCTAAAAAGCTGGTCACTGAGATCTCCGAAACGGAGTCTGACCTAGCTTAAAAACAACAACAAAAAAAAGTTCTTAGTTGCTTTTCTAAGTAGCTGTGCAGTATTTAACAAATTCATTTATTTATTTACTTATTGCAGTGGTGGGAATTGAACTCAGGCCCTCAAGCACACTACCAGTGAACTCTACGCCCAGACCTAACTAACGTGCTAGCTCAATTGCAAATCTATGAAGTGCCTTTATGACACAGCCAACAAAATGGTTAACCTGCACATGATTGGCAGTTTCTTATTTTCGATAGTGCTACCTGTTGCCTTTCTGTTCGTGGTCAGTATCAGTGTACATGTGAGGCACTCTTGAGAGCGTCTTTTGCACCGCTGGCCAGATGTGTGCGGAGTGAGTTCTGTGGGTCCCCGCGGTGGGACAGAAGCCCTCACTCAGGCTTGGCAGCAAGTGACACAGAGCTGTCTCACTAGCCCCGATCAAAACTTTTTAAAATGAATAATCTTTATACTTTTTCCTAAATTGTCATATAAAAATTTCTGAGAAAAAAATAACATTACAAACCCCCTTAATTTTAAAAATCAGTAAAAAAAAAAAAAAAAAGCCAAACAAACAGAATAGTTGGAAATTCTTCTTTGGTAGAGATGGCTTCTTTTTTTCAATTTTTCTTTCATAATCAAAATTTCATTTAAAAGATTTATTCCCACCGCATTTTACATGTGCCGTGTGTGTGTGTGTGTGTGTGTGTGTGTGTGTGTATGTGTGTGTGTATGTGTGAGTGTGTGCACGCAAACTCAGGCATTTGTGAGCCAGCTGATGTGGGCTCTGAACTGCAGTCCTCTTGTGTGTGTTTGTGTGTGTGTGTGAGTGAGAGTGTGTGTATGTGTGAGTGTGTGTGTGTATGTGTGAGTGTGTGTGTGTGTGCACGCAAGTGCAGGCATTTGTGAGCCACCTGATGTGGGCTCTGAACTGCAGCCCTCTAATAAAGCAGTAAAGTGTTCTTAGCCACTGTTCTGGTTAGGGTTACCACTGCTGTGAAAACACCATGATCCAAAACAGCTCGGGAGGGAAGGGTTTATTCCGTTTATATTTCCACATCACTATTCATTACAGAAGGAAGAAGTCAGGGTAGGAACTCAAGCAAAGAAGGAACCTGGAGACAGAACTGATGCAGAGGCCTTGGAGAGGTCCTGCTTAATAGCTTGCTCTCCATGGCTTGCATGGCCTGCTTTTTTATAGAACCCAGGACCAGCAGCCCAGGATAGCATCACCCAGAGTGAGCTGGGCCCTCCCCATCGATCACTAATTAAGAAAATACCTATAGGCTTGCCTTCAGCCTGGCTTTATACAGGTATTTTCTCAACTGACGTTCTTTCCTCTCTGCTGACTTTAGCTTATGTCAAGTTGGTACAAAATTAGCCGGCATAACTGCTGACACACATATCTTTCTGGTCCTCAATAATTTTTTAAATTAAAAAAAATTACTTGTATATTAAAAAAATACTGGCCTGGTGGTGGTGGTGCTTGCCTTTAATCCCAACACTTGGGAGGCAGAGGCAGGCAGATTTCTGAGTTCGAGGCCAGCCTGGTCTACAGAGTGAGTTCCAGGACAGCCAGGGCTACACAGAGAAACCCTGTCTCTAAAAACAAAAACCACCAACAACAAAATACTGTATATTTAAGGTTTATATTTTGATGTATGTAACAAAATGATTACTATGTTCAATTATGCAAATTAACCTACCCATCACCTCACATGGGGGGTGCATGTATGTTTGTGTATGTTATGTGCACTGTATATGTTTGTGCACTATATATGTGTGTTACTTGTGTGTGTACCTATGTATGTGTGTATGTGTATATTGTATGAGAATTCATGTGTATCTTGAGTCACCTCTTTCATTGAAGACCCAAAGACAATATATTAGACTCTCCCTCACCATGTGTATTATTTTAGATCTCGTTTTATATATTTTTCTCTTACTTTTGGTTTTTCAAAACAAGGTTTCTCTGTGAAACAGTCCTGGCTGTCCTGGCACTCACTCTGTAGACATTACAATTCATAAAAAGAGTAAACTTACAGTTATGAAGTAGCAACAAAATAATTTTATGGTTGGGGGGTCACCAACCACATCAGGGGTCACATTAAAGGTCACAGCATCAGGAAGGTTGAGACCCACTGCCATAGAGGCCTGAGCGCCTGGGGCTCTCCTGACCCACAGGTATTTTTAGACTACAGTTCCTCAGTTGGGGTTTGATTGTGTCCTTATGCTATAACCTGGAGCAAAGATGCCGTGGGAAGGAGGGACACCCTGCTCCAGTCCTCTGATCAGCAGGTACATGGTGTGATTCCTCCTGGTGATAGCGGTGTGAGCTTTGACCACTTGGTTAAAGCTGCATCTACTGTCTTCCTTGGCTGCCATAGGCCCCCTTAGAAATAAAAAGCCGGTTTTCATGGAGGTTCCCATCCAGCGGTGATCCCTGCAGGGCTCAGCATTTGTCAGGACCAGCCATTACTGTTGCTGTAGAAGCCGGCACGACACTGCTTCGCAGCTGTTAATCCTGTGACATTTGCCTCTTCCTCAAGGGTTTACAGCCATCTACGAAAGCATAGGATCCCTCAGACAAGTGCTGGAGGCCAAGATGAAGCTGGACAGGGACCAGCTACAGAAGCAGATCCAGCAGATGCAGAAGCCAGAGACTTCCATGTGAAGAGGGCTGGGACGAGGACCTGCCAGGACCTGCCGGGAGACTGCGTGTGGGGCTAAGAGCCAGACACCTCTGCAGCCAGGTCGCAGCTGTGTTCCGGATCCCACCTAGGGTGTGCATGTGCCAAGAAAGGCGCGCTCGCAGGTCTAAGCGTTTACCTTCAGTCTTGAAAACACCCTCTATTTAAAATCTTAAATACAATTTTTACAACATGAATTCCCTAAGTGCGGTTGAGCCCAATCCCCTCAGATTTTGAAAGGCTTTTATGAATTGAAAAGAATTTATTTTCAATGCTTGATGCTCTAGCCAAGACTACTATTTTGGAAAAAAATAACTGCCATGGTGATTTTCTTTTTCTTTTTTTTTTTTTTAGATTTAGAAGGGAGTGAGTTGCTACGGGTATGTCTTGCCCCTCCCCCTACATCAGGAGAATGCTCTGGTAGATTAGAGTTCAGCTTTAAGTCCACATCTGGATTGTATTATTGTAGTCTATGCGTTTTTTTATGTTGGGTTATTTTTTTGTAAATCACTGTCTTTTGTAGAGAAGAGGTTTAACACTGGGAGAAAAAAAACCCTGCCATTTATATGATAAAAATAGTTTTTTTAAATTGATAATTGCCATACACATTACAAATTAAGTGGAAATTTACAACATTTATCTAGATCCCACAAGGCACAATATTTATATCCACCTAGAGGTACCGGCTTTTACTATTTAAAGCTATTTTTGGAACCACTCACAGCCTGTGTAGTGATAGCCATATATTTAATAATGGGATGGTGGCTAAACAGTCTTTTATTGCACAGTTAATTGTTCATCAATTGTAATGAACGTGAGAATTTTTCAGATTTTATGATTTACCTAAATGTTCCCTAAATAGGCACTAAGTGCTAGGGTTTATAGACATTTGTTGTAACTGTATCTCTGTGCCTTGGTTTCTCTCACGTCGCTGTACTGTCCTCTGTAAAAAAGAAATTACCAACAGACAGTGTGGTAAACACATCAAGGTTGTGATGTAAAACTGGGATCCTATGTATTTTTTAAGCATCCTAACGATTTCATCGCTGTCATGATGGGCCGCACTCAGCGTCCTTCATGGAATAGCTGTATGCACCTTTGTATGGATAGAGAGGCAAAGCGAGACTATGTTTGCGATAGCTCGAAGAGACCCGTGTCCTGGAACCTTCGCAGGCGTTTTATTTTCAGTTGCCATGTTTGAGTCACTGAAGACTTGAGCTCATGCGTGTGCATGCCTGTGCGCGTGTCATGCCAACAGAAGACACTCTGTGTTCAAGTGAGGGGAGCCCAGGAGAGAGAGAGAGCAGGAGCACTTAAAAATTCCAAGAACATCGCCCGCCGACCTTTCCTCTCCTCTCTCATTGCAAGGACTCAGGAAAATCAAAAGCATTTTCTATTTCCAGAATAAACTACAATGAGATTCTACCTGGCTCTTACTGTTGACCCGTGTAAGATATGCTGCTAACATACCTAACATTCTACTCTTGGGAGCTTGAAACTTTGGTTTTAGTTTGGGCGTATGAGGATTATGTGAGGAACATGCATCCACCCTGCATTTCTTCATCCCCTCCCCCCCCCACACACACATCTTTTCATCTCCAGATAGGAGGATCTTCCCACCGAGGAGACGTCAATGATGGTCTGTGACCAGATAGTGTGATTTCTTTTTTCCCTAATGTGCTAGGCTAGCTGTGTTTTATCGAGTGATTAAGCACAAGACTCAGGACAGGGCCACGCCCCCTCAGTGTCTCTCTCCCCTGGGGACTCTAAGGGGGAAGGGTGAGCACACAGGACACTTGGGAAGAGGGGACAGGGGACACCTGCTGACCCTGGCCTAGCAGGTGACACAGCTGCTGGTGATACCCGCGAGGTACTCAAGATGTTGCCTCCCTGTGGGCCGAGGAGCTGTGGCAGAAACCCGCCACCCCGGCTGCTCCTGCTCAGGGGTCACTTGGGGGAGTTTAAAGAGCAACTGACGCCAACCAACCTCCTGACCAATTAAGTCAGAGCATCTGGGAGGCGGTCACCAGCACCCACCAGAATGTGTCACACCCATATTCCCCTCCCCCACCCCAGCGATTCTGTGTGCTGCTGGGAGGCCAGCCAGCCAGTGAAGACAATGGAGTACTCTTCTCGCCAAAGTTTAAAGGAGAATCAGCTGCCCTGTCTTTTCCTTTACCAGAGATTTGCAATAAAAAGAATAAAATTTCCAAATACGTGTGGCACGGGACTTTTAAATGGGAAGAGTCTTTTCGTGTGGGGGAGAAACCTGGCACGCCAGCTGCTTTAGGAAAGGGACTGCTTCTCTTTCTCTTCCTCCGGGGTCATGCCAATGAGCAGGTCCTGGCTGGCTATGTGCCAAGGACCTTTTAAAGTCTGTGCTGAGACTCTTCTGAAAAAATATTTTAAAATCCCATTGGGTGTATGGGTGCACGTGTGTGCATGCATGAGTATGTGTGTGTGTGCGTGTGCGAGGGTGACACATATGTAAGCAGTGGCTCATAGAGGTCAGAAGAGGGCATCGGATCCTTTGGAGCCGGAGTTACAGACAGCTGTGAACCACTTGACATGCGTGCTAGGAACGAGACTCATGCTCTCTGGGGGATCAACAGGTGACGCTAAGATTCTTGCGCATGCTCGCTAAGATTCTTGCGCATGCTCGCTCATTTTGGTTAACAGTATTAGTTTTGTATCATTGTCCCCCATTTTACAAAGTCACATAAAGATGAAGCAGCTTACCTCAAATCCTACTGCTCATAAGTAGGAACCCCAATTCTGGGAGGCACCCGATTATACATCCTGGCTTTTCCATCTGACACGCCATCGCCCACAGCCTCTGCCTGACCACACTGGCTCGTTACCTTTGTTTTTTTTAAGACCAAGTCTCACACAGGCCACCTTGGCCTTTAGCTCTCTATGTCGATGAGAACGACCTTGTATTCTTGATCCTTCTGCCTCTGCTAGAGGGGCGAGCCACCATGCTCAGACTTACCTTGTTGTTGTCTATTTTGTCGTAGTTTTAAATTTCATTTTTATTTATTGAATTGTGTGTGTATACACATGTATATGTATGTATGCGTGTGGGGGTGCCACAGTGCACATGGAGAGGTCAGAGAAAAACCGGTGGAAATCAGTTCTCTCTTTCCAGTATGGGTTTGGCATAAACTGATGACTTGATCACTGCAGGGCGTGGTTAAGGGGAAGGTTTTTGTTGTAGATAGGAAAGGGAGTCTTGTAAGATTTTCCCACAGACTTCTAGAAAAATCTAGATCAGAGAGAAAGGAGCAAACTGGATATGGCTAGGGCTGTCTGAGAGAGGGGAGACCAGCAGAGGTCGGAGAACAGAGAGAACACAGTGTGAGAGGCAGGAGCAGAACACAGAAAAACAGAGAGAGAGCTGCAGAGTTCTAGGACAAATTGAGGGGCTGGGGGGGGGAGCCGTGAGTTGGAGGGAGTGAGGGTCCAGGAGGAGGAGAGAAGGGCTGGGATACTAGCCTGGACAGGGACTTGTGATAATAAAGAGGCTTGGAAACCAGCATGAGGTTTGCTGTGTGAATAGGCACCACAGGTAACCATATCTCTTATTTATTTATTATAATTTATCTATTTTTATCTGCATTGGTATTTTGCCTTCATGTATATCCATGTGACGGTGTCAGATCTTAGAGTTACAAACGGTTGTGAGCTGTTATCTAGGTGCTGGGAATTGAACCCAAGTCCTCTGGCAGAGCAGTCAGTGCTCTTAACTGCTGAGGCATCTCTCTGGTTCCGTAGCTGTGTGTCTTTGTCAAAGATAAGGGGTACAACTCCTTTTGGTAGAACATCTAAGAAAATGCTAGAGGGTATAAAGATCTCCCATGTTCATGAATTGGCAGAATTAAGATTTGAAAGAAGTTGTACTACAAAATAGCTTATTGGGGGCTGGAGAGATGGCTCAGTGGTTAAGAGGACTGACTGCTCTTCCAAAGGTCCTGAGTTCAAATCCCAGCAACCACATGGTGGCTCACAACCATCTGTAATAGGATCTGATACCTTCTCCAGGGGTGTCTGAAGATAGTTACAGTGTACTTGCATATAATAAATAAATAAATCTAAAAACAACCCAGCTTATTGATTCAAAGCAGTTTCCATCAAAATTCCTATGTGATTCTTCACAGAAGTAGACAAATACAAAATCTGTGCACAGAAACACAAATGACCCTGAGCCGCAGAGGCAAGCTTGAACAGTAAGAGCAATGTGGTGCTAAAATACCTCGACCATAAACCATGTGGCGAGGAAAGAGTTTGTTTCAGCTTACAACTCTCAGGTCATGTTCCAGTGCCCAGGGAAATCAAGACAGGAACTGAAGCAGAGACCCTCAAGGGACAGGGGCTGCCTGCTGGCGCTTCCTGTAGTTTGCTCAGCTTGCTCTTTTATACAGCCCAGGAGCCCTGCGGGTGTGTGTGTGTGGGGGAGGCTCTACCACAGTAAGCTGCGCCCTCCCCCATCAACCTTCCATCTTGCTGCACAGACCTGCTCACAAGGTGGTTGGATGGAGGCATGTTCCAGATGACTTTCTTTCTTCCCGTGTGAGTCTGGTTTGTATCAAGTTGCCAAAAACTACCAGTGAGTGTTTGCTACTAAATCTGGTGACCTGGGACCCGATACTGCAAAGCGTGAAACTGACTCCTGTAAGCAGTCCCCTCACAAGTCCACATAGGTTCAATTGCAGGAGTGGCCCCCACCAAGAGGAGATTTAAAAAAAAATTTTTTTAATATACTTATTTCATATATGTGACTATACTACACTGTCACTGTCTTCAGACACACCAGAAGAGGGCATCTGATCCCATTACAGATGGTTGTGAGCCACCATGTGGTCTCTGGGAATTGAACTCAGGACCTCTGGAAGAACAGTCAGTGCTCTTAACCACTGAGCCATCTCTCCAGTCCTGAGGAAACAGTTTTTAAGAGGCCAGGTTCTTACTGATTCCACACAATTTTCATCAAAATTTCTACGTCATTCTTCATACAATAATCCCAGAACTCAGGAGGCAGAGGAGGGGGGAATCTCTGTAGTTTGAGACAAGTCTGTTTTACAGAGTTCCAGGCCAGATGGAGTTACATGGTGAGACCTTGTCTAAAAGTAACGAATAAGTAAATAAACAAATAAATAATAGACAAATAACTGGCAGATGATACTGTGTCAAGTTAAAAAGATGTACATAAGAGAATCAATTACTAGAGTCAGAAGCCTTAAGAATAAGACAATTTTTTTCTGTCAACTATTCATTTGACAGGGAGTTAATATTCAGAATACTATGAACTAAAAATTTTAAATGCCTGAAGAACAAATAATCCAATCAAACAATTTCAATAGAATTTTCAAAAGAAGTACAAATAAATAGCTGATAAAGTCATGAAAAATGTTCATAGCCTCAGCACCAGAGGAATGCAAATTGGAATGACATTGAGATTCCATATGACCCCAGTCAGAACCGTTAAGAAACAGCTAAGGGGTGGGAGACTGTGGCTCAGTGGTAAAGAGTACTTAACTGCTCTTCCAGAGGACCCAAGTTCAAGTCCCAGCACCCTCATATAATACCACCCAACTATCTGTAACTCCAGGTCCAGGGGATCCAACGCCTCTGGGCACCTGCAGTCATGAGTGCGTACATATCCACACATACACACCCACAATTTAAAAATAATAAAAATAAGTTTAAAAGTAGGAAACAAACAATAGGTCAGGCATGAAACCACAGGCAGGAGAGTGGAAATTTCAAGTCTAGCTTGTGCAACAAGGTGAAATTGTCTCAAAAGCCAAAATGACACCACAAATGCAGATAAGAACGTGGCCAAAAGGAACCTTTGTGGCTGAAGAGATGCTCTTGGCTAAGAGCACTGGCTTTTCTTGCAGAAGAAGGAGGTTCGGTTCCCAGCCTCATGGCAGTAACTCCAATTCCAGGGGATACAACGCCCTCTTCTGGCCTCCGTGGGCACAGCACACAGATCATGTACAGACATGTATGCAGGCAGAACATCTATACACATAAAAATAATAAATAAATGTTCAAAAATATTTTAAAGGAGCATTTACACTGTTATAGGAAGAATGCTCACCTAATCTGGAAATCAACATAAAAATGCATAAAATAACTTCCATATGATTCAGCCATTCTACTTCTGGAAGCCAAATCCACAGAGATACCTGCACATCCATGTACATGTATGACAGCACTGGGCACAATGGTTGAGTCATAGAATCATCTCGGTGCCCATCAATGGATAAGGAAGTGAATGAAAGGTGGTGTGGTCTTCCATCATAATGGAGGGCGGAGTTGCCCCATGCAGGGAGATGAGGGTATGGATCACAGTCTGGCTCACAAGGGCAAATATCGCCTGTTTTCTCTCATCTATAAAGTGCAGAATTTTTCAAAAGCATTAAAGTGGAAGGAAGACAGTTTGAGGAGAAGGAGGCACCAACGGGGTGGGTGGGAAAGACAGAGAAGAGGAAGAGGGATGGATATAATCAAGTGTATTCTATATTCCCGTGAAAACTTCGTGATACGGATTGGTTTGTACAACTAATGTATAGTAATTCAAAATTACTGAACAGAGTCTGGGGAGGTGTTTCATTGGTTAAAGTGTGTATATGTGTGTAAAGTCTTTTATCTGAGGCCGTTCTTTACACTCTGATGCAAAAATTTATAAATATTGGATATTTTATTGATTAGTTTTCATTTTAGACACATTTTAGCCCAGTGTTATTTATCTTGATGACTGAGGCATCTAGCTCTCCCTCCTTTGCATTTTGCATTGAGTTCAGGGCCTCTCTCTCACCTTACACTAACCCTGACCTGCCCAGCTCTGTGTTAATCTGGGGCTAAATGCAGCAATCAGTAATTATGATAGGTGGTCTTGGGCATATCTGACCGGTTTTGATAGTCGCTGGTCTGTTTTTATTCCTAACTGCTGTTCTTTGTTTACTCAGTAACTCTGGACTTAGTTTTTCTGGAGACTAGGTTGGACCACAAAGATCTGAATGAACTGTGGCCCCTGTAGGATTTAGAGGAGAGAGAAGTAAAGGTGTTTGCTGCCCCCACACGGACAAAATGGGAACTGCTAAGGACTCTGCACTCGGAGAACATAGCTTCTGTTAATGATTCCTGCCTTAAGGAAGGGGCCTGGGAGAATCACTGGGCTCAACTCTCTCCACAACAACAAACTAATGGTCGAGAAGTCAGAAGAGGGCCAGGAAGTATTCGGTACAGGACACTGACAGTCGTTAGATTATGGACAGTACTAGCTCTGCAGATTGACAGTTCTTACAGGGCTGTGAGTCTCACAGGAGGTGGGAAAGTAAACAAGTGAATACCAGGCCAGGTAGGAGGTGGTTACGTTTTTTTGGAAGAAAACAACGTGTGTGTGTGTGTGTGTGTGTGCGTTTAGGTCTTAAAACTAGAAGTGGAGGACTCCACAGGTGGGGCTAAGGAGGCCCTTCCTGCACAAACTCTCCCAACTGAGTTTCATACCTGGACCCCAAGTAAAAGGTAGAAGGCAAGAACACACTGTGGCACACAATAGTGATAAATAAATTAAAAAACTAGAAAGAAGATTGTTAGACATAAGGAAGAGAGCCTTTAAGATGTGTTGGGGAGTTGGGGGTGGTAATGGACTGTGTGTGTGTGAGAGGAACATAGAAGTGGGGACTATTGGGGGGTGGTGGAGAGAATCAGCTAGAGGGAGCTGAGGATCCAGGGAGGCCAGTGGGGGAGGTGAACGAATTTGATCATAATGGACTATATTGACCCAGATGTATGAGAACAGCACGATGAAATCCATTTCTTTGCTTACCAACTAAAACTATTAACTAAACTGTATTAGTTACTATATCCATGGCTCTGACAAAATACCCAACAGGAGCAACTTAAGATGGGCAGGCTGACTTAGGTTCGCAATTCAAGCACAGTCAGTCCGTAAAGGTGCATGGTATCATGGCGGCTGATGCTCGAGGCTGCTAGTCACACTGTCTGCAGTCAGGAGGAAGCAGGGATGAACACTGGTGTTCAGTTTGTCTTCTCCTTTTTATTCAGTCCCTGCCCCAGTCCATGGAGCTGTGCCGGCCTCACTTAGGGTGTCTCTTCCCACCTCACAGACCACTTAATCTAGAAAACTCTACTTAATCTAGAAAATCTCTCACAAACAGCACCAGAGGCTTGTAGCCTAGCAGATTTCAAACTCACCTAATTGACGACTAATATTAACCATCACAAGCAGGAAGGAAGGGAGGGAAGGAGGGAGGGAAGGAGGGAGGGAAGGAGGGAGAGAGGGCAGAGGAAGGGAAAGAAGGAGTCACATAAAACCCTGGAAGAAGATGAAGAGAGAAATGTATGGTGCCAGTCGACTCTGCCTTTTCCCTAGCAATATCCAGGCACTGTTGCACTCCAGGGTAGACTGGAAGAAATGATGCTTATCTGGCTGGTGGTGGGTTAGACAGGATCTTGGTCACCGTGAGCACAGGAGAAACAGCTTTCTCTGGAGACAGTTATCAGTGAAACAGCTCTCCTTAATTGGGGATACCAAGGGCTATATAAACCTTGGGGAGTGAGCAGGGGTGTTTGAGGTTATGTATACATTATTGGCTGGTTGTTGAGGTACTGGGATTGGTTGGTTTACATGAAGAGGAATTCCAGATGCCCAATGGATATGTCCTTATGAGGAGAGGAAGTTTCACCTGTAATCTGGCCGCCAGGCTACAAGACTATCTAAAGGGTGGTGGAAGTGGGGGTGGTCATGCATAAGGCTACGTGTGCAGAGACATGCGGGCTCGGAGCAGGGAGGAAGCATTCCTATTCTTGTAGGTCTCAGGATGACATTTTGGGAGTTTGGACACATCTCAACTCCACTCTTGCTCTGGACTGGCTCCTCCAGGTCCTACAGTTTTCAGGCCCCTCATTTCAATGTTTAAAAGTGCTTCCTTCACTGGCAGAGGGCCCATATTTGGTTCCCAGCAACTCACAACTGCCTGTAACTCTAATTTCCAGGGGGATATAATATGCTCTCTGGCCTCCACAGGCACCTACATGCAGTTCGTGTTCATATAAACAAATAAGCATACACTCATACACACACTTTTTGTAAGCCAATATATATATATTGGATCCGGTGAGGTGGCTCTGCAGGTAAATGTGCCTGCTGCCAAACCTGGCACCCTGAGTTTGATCCCCAGGACCCACATGGTAGAAGAAGTGAGTGAGCCAGCTCCAGCAAACCATCCTCTGACCTCCACAGATGAACCATCATGACACATGCAAACCCACACACATACACACAAAATAAAAAGATAGATATAACTCAGGAGGTTGGAGAGATGACTCAGTGGTTGAGAGTACACATTGCTTGGATCCTCTTAGAGGATCCAAGTTCAGTTCCCAGCACTCACATTAAGCATCTCACACATGCTGTAACTCGAGATCCTGCAGGGTCCAGGAGATCCTACCTTCTTCTGGCCATCGTATATGGAATACACTCAGATACAGACACACAAGTGAAAATGAAATAAATCAGGGCTGGAGAGATGAGTCGGTGGTTATGTAGACTTGCTGCTCTTGCGAAGAACTAGGGTTCCGGCCCCAGCACTCACATAGTAGCTCATGATCTCCTGTGACTCGAGTTCTAGGGGGCCCGATGGCCTCTTTTTGCCTTGAAAGGCACTAGACATGCCCATGGTGCCCAGACACACATGCAGACAAGACTCTCATACAAATAAATAAAAATGAATACATTTTTAAAAATAAAATAAATTCTTTTAAAAATGTGATTTAAAAAATAATGGAAAAAACAAGACAAACTAATATAATTTTATTAAATAATCTTTCTGAAGAGTCTGTATGGGGGGGGGGGTAAGACTCCAAGAGGAAGGTAAAAATATTGGGACTACTGAAGCCCTCCACGCCTCCAAAGTGCTTTAGGAACATGTTATCTGTTTTATATATTATTTGTGTTATTTGAAAATACTTTTTTCATAGGTTCCTCTTATAGCTGTTTCAAAATCTAGTGAGCATAGATTGATCTGATTTCATAAGACCCAGGAACCTTGCTTCAGCTATTTTAAAAATGAATCTAGAGCACTGTTTACCACCAGATGGCAGAATATGTTAAAATTTCAAGAACCAAACACTGCTGCTCTTCTTCAAATGGCCTAAGGATAATCCAGGTGCAAGACTTTGTGATTCACAAACTGCTGTTTGTTTGTTTGTTTGGTTGGTTGGTTGATTGGTTGGTTGGTTTTTTGAGACAGGGTTTCTCTGTGTAGCCCTGGCTATCCATGAATTCAACTGTAGACCAGGCTGGCCTCAAACTTACAGAGCTCTGCCTGCCTCTGCCTCCCGAGTGCTGTAAAGGAATGTGTGAGCCACCACAGACACAAACCTTGGCCTTTCTGACACCACTCACCATGTTACCGTCCTTGTTCTTATTTTCAGATGGAAAAACTAAGCTTATTTATTTTTAAAAAGTTTTATTACATTTATTTGTTGGGGCAGGCAGATGGAGACAAACAGTGCTTTATGTGGGGGTCAGAGGACAACTTTTGGGAGTCTGTTCCCTCCTTCCACCATGTGGGTCCCTGGAATTGAGCTCAGTCCCTAGATTTGACAGCAAGTGGCTTTATGGGCTGAGCCATCTGGGTGACTCCAAACTTACTCATTTTAATTGATCGCCATCTGTGTGTCAGACACTCTAAAGTACATATCTCATTTCACAGCCCAGTGAGTAAGAAATTACTGTCTCCATTTTACAACAGGAAAAAGAAATCTCTAGCTTGGTTCAGGGCATTCAGCCACTGGGGAGATATTAAACACACCTTAACACACCTTGGGCATCAGGCTTTGTGGTTTTCTACCACAACTTAGGACAGTCTGGAAGCTTCTAGGAAGAAAGCCTTGTGTTGGAACTTTGCACTGGGTTACAATGCCCATAGGCCTGCATTTCCTAGACTCTGAAAGCAACAGAAAGTGAACAGGAGAATGCGGAACATCTGTATAAAACTCACACCTTCTGATACCAGGTGGGCAGGCCATTAGTTACACATGAAGTAGCAGAAGAAAACCACAGAGAGTAGTATGTTGGTAGCTGTGTCTCCTAATGTTCAGAATGCTGTTCTCCCACCTCTGTGCCCTAAACAGAGGGACTGAATATGCACAAGACCTAAGGGGGTTATAATATCACTTGCATTGTGGGTTTGATGTACCCTCCTATTGTGGCTTTTTTGAAAGGTTCATGGGAAGAGAAAGACCTGAAAAGGGAGATCTGGTCTACCACAATTTGGGAAGGAAGAGAGATCACCTTATGCCATGATCCCACCTCATAAATATTCACAAAACTATTTTACACTCCACAAGGCAGGACTCCCTGGACAACTTCCCGCCTTGGGGTAGCCCGCTGCCATCTAACCTTGGTGTGTCTGCTTTGCTTACCTTTGCTAAATACATTTCTGCTTAAATTGAATACATCTTTTTTTTTTTCAGTTTTCAAGACATGTTTTCTCTGTGTTCTGGAACTTGCTCTGTAGATCAAACTGGACTTGAACTCTGAGACACGCCTGCCTTTGTCTTCCGAGTGCTGGTATTAAAGGCATGTGTATCACCACCAACTGAAAATATCTTTTGACTCAGTTCTCTCCTTCAGGAAGATAAGAAGTAAGTCTTCCAGGTGTGGGTAAATGTGCTGCTGCCTAGCTGCCCACCTGGCCTTGATTCCCTGGGTCTCCCGTATAGTGGAAGGAGGGAACGGGCTATTTCAGGTTGTCCTTTGACCTCCATATGTGTGAGTAGACACACATGCAGATGCATGCTCATCTCTCTCTCTCTCTCTCTCTCTCTCTCTCTCTCTCTCTCTCTCTCTCTCTCTCTCACACACACACACACACACACACACACACACACACACACACTGTGATACAAAGTCCTTAGTTTCTGAGATAGCAGGAACAACCTAAATGTGGCTTTGAGGACAATCAGCCACAAAGGCACACCTGACTTAGCACAGTTACCAACGTGCGGCATAGCCGTCCTCAGGTGCCTGGTGTCTAAGTCCTCGTCTGCTGCGCGTCCCTTCCTGCATCATCCCTCACTGCCGCTCTTGCCCTGTGACCTCTACTGCCCATTGTAAGTGGCTTTAGGAGGCTTAGTCCTCTTCACAGAGCCTCTCAGGTGGCCTTTTATTTTGAATTTCCTTCACTGAAAATGCTTGATAGTGAGAGAGCCCTTCTTCAAATGGTCGACTCCAAGTGTCCTGACTCACTCTCAGAATGCAAACTATTAGCTAGTGTCTATGTGGTGGTTCCAATAGGAATGTCCCCCATGGACTCATGGGCTTGGCCATTAGGGAGTGGTACTTCTTGACAGGGATTAGAAGTGTGGCTTTGCTGGGGAAAGTGGGCTTTGGGGTTTCAGAATCCCAAGCCAGGCCTAGAGGCGATCTATTTGCCTGCTGCCTGCAGGTCCAGATATATAGCTCTTGACCACCACAACTGCCTGCAAACCACTATGCTATGCTCCCCTAGTGAGGATAATGGACTGAACCTCTGAAACTGTAAGCCAGCGCCAATTAAATGTTTTCCTTCATAAGACTTGCCTTGGCCATAGAATAGTTGATGAGTTTAGGATGATAGATTTTGCACCTAGTGGTTGTCTTATCCGTTTATTCTAAACTAAGATTGTCTGGTGTTTTCCATTCACTGCGAGTCAGGTGGGCCAGAGGGAAAGAATTTAACCAGGATGGAATTCGGCTGGGCTTTGGAATGGGAAGTTTGGGCAAGGACCAGGCTCCAGGGGAGAAGTAATCACAGCAGAGTGTGGGCTGGCGAGAGCAAGCCCACAGCTAGCCTAGCCGGAAGGACTGAGAGAGAGAGAGAGGGAGAGAGAGAGAGAGAGAGAGAGAGAGAGAGAGAGAGAGAGAGGGGGAGAGAGAGGGAGGGGGAGAGGGAGGGAGGGAGAGGGAGGGAGGGAGATCTTGGAGCCATGGAGAGACAGAGTTGGCATTTGTGGAGAGGCATTGGCTAGAAGAAACAGGCAATCTCAGTCTTGGGCTATGCACTGGGCTGGGAACAGACCAAGACCCTTAGTGCTGGCTATTAGCCAGATTAGCGTGGATTGTCTTTTTATAATTATGTAATTGTTTTTTTATAATTACATCTCCAAAAATAGTGAATGATTCCAAAAATAGTGGACGCTTCCCTCCACAGCGTTAGCCCTAACTGATGTCATCATAGCCCCTTATTCACCACCCCTGCTCTATCGCTCTCTGCCCCAGTGCTGGATTTCTGCCCCTCAGACCTTTAGTGTCACCTTACTATTTGGCCCAGGCTGGTCACAAACTAAAGATCCTCCCATCTCAGACTCCTGAGTAAGTACTGGGATTAATGCATCCACTATCACTCAGAGATGGAAAAATAAGATTCAGCACCAACTGCAAGGGTGTCTGTTGCAAACGCAACCCTCTCTTATTGTCCACAGCATATGTAACAATTTGGTTTTTGAAACAGTGTCTCACTATGTTACTCTGGCTGGCTTGGTACTCTCTATGTGACCAAAGTGGCCTTGGATTTACAGAGGTCCACCTGCCTCCCTACTTCTGGGATTTAAAGTGTATACTATTAGGTCTCAGGATGAACTTTTGTATAGAAATGAGCTCAAGCTGGACTGTAGGATTTCAGACAGTCGTGCATGTATCAGTGCATGCTTGGAAGGTGAAGGACAACTTTCAGGAGTCAGTTCTCTCCTTCCATCACGTGGGTTCCAGGGATCAAGCTCATGTTAGGTTTGTCAAGGACCACTTTCATCACTGAGCCATCATTGCTGCCCGGAATAGCATTTGTAAGCATTGTCTTGTACTGACAGCAAAATGAATCCAAAGTGGAAGCAGCAGCCAAGAACAAATGGGCCTTGAAACTGACCAGGGAAGCTCGAGGTTACGGCATGCCTTCTGTTGACCTAAGCAGGGTTCTCAAAGGTAAGGCCTGCACACTGAGTCTCTGAAGCAGGGCTCTCAGTCCTGGCTGACTCTGGAATCTCCTGGGGAAGCGTTAGAGCGGCGGATGCTCCGTGCATACCGTCTAATGCAATTGAGTTCAGCGGCTGCTGTATTGGGATTGTTTTCCAGTTTCTTAGGTGACCCTGATGTGCAGCCAGGACACAGACCTTCAAGGCATCTCCAGCAGCTGCAGATGCTGTTAAACTGCAGAATGGGATGTAGGAGGCCAGGAGCTGATTCTGACTGGAAGGCCTGACTACTCAGAGGAACAGACAGGAACCTGTCCGGAACTCAGACTCCTAGTTACAATCCAGACCTTCAGGGTCCCTAGATGAATGTGATCAAGAGGCCAGGTGATTTCTGTGCACAGTAGGGTGAGCACTGCTGAGATCAGTGGGGGAAGGGGGAAGGACAGGAGAGTGAGGGGGTCAGAAGGGAAGTATCTGAGCGTGAATGGAAGGAACTGGAGGTGACCAGCCCAGGACAGGAAGAGGGGAGGAGATGGGTGGGTAAGCACTCCAGTCCTGGGATGGGAGCTGAGAGACAGGGAGGGAAGAAGTCTGTGTTCCCAAAATGAGTTAGGTTTCCATAGCTGTGCCTTGAAAGAAAGCCGGACAGAAAGGATCCTTTTGGGGCATGGCTTCAGCCCATGGTTGCTTGGCTCCTTCTCAGGGACATAGGTGAGGCTGAACATCTTGGGGGAATGTGTGGCAGACGAAAGCTACCCTCATCACATCCCTAGTGACCTAGCTTCTTTTCACTAGGTTCTCCCACTTCCACACTGTACTATCAGCTAAGTACCAAGCCTTCAACACATGAGCCCTTGGAAGCCATTTAAGAACCAACCTCTAACACAAGGGAAAGGCTGGAAACTCAAGAGGACCCTCTCAATGCCATTATCCATGGTGCTGTGTCCCCCTGGCTGTTTTAGTTTGGCTTTTATTGCTGTGATGAACTTCATGGCCAAAAGCAATTTGGGGAGGAATTGATTGTGTGTGTGTGTGTGTGTGTGTGTGTGTGTGTGTGTGTGTGCATGTGGCCTAATCACAGTCCATCACTGAGTGAAGTCAGAACAGGAACTCAAACAGGAACCCAGAGGCAGGAACTGAAGCAAATACCATAGAGAAATGCTGTGTACTGGCTTGCTCCCCAGGGCTTGCTCAGCCTACTTTATTATACAATCCAGAACCACCTGCTCAGAGATGGCACTGCCCACAGTGAGCTGGCCCCTCCCCCATCAAGTATTAATCAAGAAAATGCCCCACAATTTTGCCTACAAGCCAATCTGATAAGAAAATTTTTTCAATTGAGATAGTTGCTCAATTGACTTTAGTTTGTATCAAGTTGACAAAAAACAAAACAAACAAACAAACAAAAACCAAAAACCTAACCAACACACCAGGGACTCTTGGGAGCCACACCCAGCAACTCTCTTCTCAACTTAGAAACTACAGAGAAGGTCAAGAGTGGCAAGGACCCTCCAACCTCCACACATGCTCTGAAGCTCTGAGACTGTACAGCTGAGATTCAGGAGGCTGGAGTTCCGGGATCTCTGTTGTGGTATCACTTTTCTCATGGCTGAGACAAACCTGTGGAAGAGGCTGAGCTGTGGAAGACGAACCCTCACGTGATTAGGGCTTCAGGGAGCTGAGGTGAGCTGTATCTGAACAGAGCTCTGGGCTCAGGAAAAGGCCTGATACTGAAGATAATCAAGTTCAGTGACGGGATGCTTCTACATGGAGGAGAGCTAACTACCTCCCACACAAACGTGTGCGGGAGGAGATGTCAGATAGCCCCAAAGCCAGCAGAGGTTGCCCTGAAGTCCATTTACCCATCCTGCTGTTGGCTGATATCTGAAGTAATGGTGGTGGTAGTGGTGGTGGTGGTGGTGGTGAGTAAGATGACCTGTGGGCGGTCATGGCAGAGAGGAGTCAGGAGGCTATGGACTTAAGGGCTGCATTTGTCTGCAGCAGCCAGAGAGGTTCTGGTTCCGGTAAGTTAAACAGGAAAGGAGAGGCTGTGCTTGAGGAGAAGTATGCCAGCAAGTGATTTCAAGGAACACAGACAGAATCACTGAGGGAAGCCTGAGGAAAGAGGTTTCCACAGACTTTAGGAGCATGATCTTTCTAGATCAGCAGTCCTCAACCTATGGTTCAAGACCCCTTTGGGGGTCACATTTCAAATATTCGGCATATCAGATATTTACATTATGATTCATAACAGTAGCAAAATTACATAAAGTTATGAAGTAGCAATGCATAATTTTGTGGTGGGGGTTACCACAACATAAGGAGCTGCATTAGGAAGGTTGAGAGTCACTGTCATAGATATTTCTTCTCAGCTTCATTTTTCACATGACTCGGTTCCTCTCTGTGTGTCTGAGTCTCTCTTACCTCCACCGGCTGCACACAGAAATCCCCTCAATACCAAATTCCCGCCTCTCCTAGGTTATAGGAGACCTGGGCACTCATGTTCTCTCCACTGGAGATGCTTCATTTGCATACGAAACGCCCAGAAAAATGCTCTCATCCTTCAAGAGATGTCTGCTCTACTCAGGTTTTTGAATCATAAGTCCCTTTCAGAACAACCCTACATTTGTTTTATTTACTGTAGAGAAAAAGTCAGAGAGGCCGAAAAGATGACCGAGCATATAAAGTGCTTGCCATGAAAACTTGGGGACCTGAGTTCAATCCCACCCAGCATCTGTACTAACAAAAATCCCGATGTGTATGCCTGTAATCACAACACTGGAGAGGAGGGAGATGAGGAGGCAGGGGGATCACTGACCTCACCAGCCTAGCTAGATGGTCAAGGTCCCTGGTCAGTGGGAGACTATCTCAAAAAATAAGCTGGTATGGGCAGGTCATGTCTTTAATCCTAGGGCTCAGAAAGCAGAGGCAGGTGGATCTCTGTGAGTTCAAGGCCAGCTTGGTTTAAAGAGAGAGTTCCAGGCTAGCCCAGGATACATAGTGGGATCCTTTCTCAGAAAAAATAAAAAGGTGGCGAGTGAGCAGGGAAGATACTAAAAGCCAACCTTTGGCCTCCACACATAGACATACATGTATTTATATAAACACACACACACACACACACACACACAAACAGACACACAAGAAAGATGGAAAATGTAGGAAATTATTTTCCCAAGTTTCATGTTTCCCTGTATCTGGGCTTTCAGGAGAACTTGGCTAAATTTGAGTCTGTGAATGGTTTGCTGTGGTCATCCAGGGCTCACACTAGGAGACTACAGGGGAACAGGCAGTGTGTGAAGAGAAATGGACCAGGGATCCTTCTGTCAGAGCAGATTTCCTGGGCCTTGCCCACAGGCAGGGGGGGCCTCTGACTCCTTCCCTGGAAGAAGTGAGTCACACATAAAGCGGCGACTTGTGCTGGAGCAAGGCGGGGTTCCCTGGGCTTCTTGCCTTGATCAGCCCTTATCAGACAGAGGGACAGAGGGACTGAGGGACCTCAGCTGCCTTTCTTAGCTTTATATTCTCATAGGATTGTTCTAAGACCCCACATTACAAATGAGCATGGTTCATAGAAGAGTAACTTTCCTGTTTGGCGTCCAGGGAGTGGCTGGGTATCTGGTGGGAGGGAGCACTGCACAGGGACCGACAGCCTCTTTCCTATCCATCAGTGCCTTTCCATAGTCTTGGGCTATCCTGGTGAACATTTTCTAGCTCTGGATCCCAGGGAGATGATTACCTTTCGACCAAAAAGGAGGGTATTGTTCTAGCCTTTATCACGTTCAAAGCTCCTTGGCATTGGGTCTATTTTCCTAGTAGCTGATTATTGTGATCCCAGGAAGCTGGTTATTGATTTCAGTTACTTTCCAGTTTGTTTTGCTGATGGTTTGTCTTGGAGAGCTCAGGAGGAAGTAACTGCTCAGAGTCGTGGCCCACAGGCAACTGAGATAAACCGTTATTACATCGGCTCCTTGGAAGGCTGCCTTTTGGCCACAGGTGCTTGCACAGAGAATGTTCTCCCGTTCTCCACCCTCGGCCTCACAGGCTTGTGCCTCTGTGAATTTGGCTGAGATTGACAGGTAACCTGGTGACTTCTTGGTTGCTTCCTCTGCTTAGGTTCTTGGGCTGTCCTGGTGAGCATTTTCTAGCTCTGGAACCCAGGCATACCAGTTAAATCCCATAGCCATGCTGACCATTTGCTGAGGCACTGCTATCAAGACTGCAGTAAGCCACTTGTGGGAAAACCCCTCAACAGTGGTTTATTGCTCCCTGTTTTCCAAACAAGAGATTGATGGCCTTATTCTCTCTCTTTGTGTGTGTGTGTGTGTGTGTGTGTGTGTGTGTGTGCATGTGTGTGTGTGTGTGTCCCTTTTCTTCTCCTCTCCCCTCAATGGGCATGTGGCTATACCTGGCTTTTTTAGATGGTTCTTGGGGATTCAAATTCAGGTCTTTATGCTTGTAGCAAGCATTTTAAACTCCGAGCCAGCTCTATAGCCCTGTCATCTTTCTTATTTCTAATTCTTGTTGCTATGGTGTGTTTGAAGGGTATTTTAATAAAATCCTCCTTTAAAAATAGGCTTGAGTATTGTTGGGGTCCAGGAGTCACCTCACAAACCACAAAAACACTGTTATCAGTCAGACAGGGATAGTTTATTGATCATACACCCCAGGACTGATCAATCAGGGCTACAGTCCAGTTCTAGAACTGAACCATGACATTGAGTTAAGATCCTATAGGATTTTCAAGCCTAAAATCTACAAACCTCTGTGCTGAGTTATTTCACCAATCAGGATTTAGGGATAGAGGATTTCCTTAGGAACATGTCTTTGTTGTGCATTTATTCTGTTCCCATTGGTTGGGGTATTTAACTGTGGTGGGAACTTGCCTTGTGTAATATTTTTGTTGTCACTTGCCAATCAGGATGTGAGTTACACATGTACCTGTCTCTTTCTGCCAAGTAGGATGTTAGTTCCCAGGGAGGTCTTGAATGTAAGTTTTACTTGATCCCTAGTTAAAATGGAAGTCTTATTCTAAGTAGATGTATGTGCCTTTCATAGTGGGGTCCATCCCAGGGGCAGCCCATGAAGGCAAATGCTATAAAAGCTTATATAGAGGTGCAGGAAGTGCTGCTGGGTGATTGGTTTGGGTCAAAACTTATTGTGGGTACCTATACAAGCAGTTCTACTGACTTCTATCATGATTTGTTGCCAAGGGCACAGAACATAGTGGAGTATGTAATCAACTTGGGCATGAGAAAGTTTCCTAACAACAGCAGAAACAACATATGAGAAAGTTTCTTTATAATAGTAGTAATAGCACAAAATGTCAGGCTAGCCACGTAACAGTTACCTAGGCTTTAACATTCCATTGAGGCCTTAATATTTTACTTAGGCCTTAACAAGTCTAAGTGTACATATTAACTGGATGAATACTGACTTGCTGAGACTCCGGAAGAAAGAAAAAGCATTTTTTTTTCAAATAAACACCCTTCAACTCAAAGGTGTTCCACGTGATTGTCCCTGGAAACAGAAAAGAGAGAAATAGAAATAAGTTAAGACACTCCTGCCATCTAAGAGAGGGAGGTGGGAGAGGCTCTGAAAGAGACAACAGGAAGGTGGAGTCACACAATGAGAAAGAAAGACTTGACAGCTCCTCTATCTGAGCTTTATTCTCTGCAGAGAAGCCCAGAGCTCAGGTAACAAAAACCCTTCCCCACAGTAAGCCAGTACACCACAGGTGTTGTGTACACAGCATGCAGGAGGCCATATAGCTTCTCTTATTTGATTGATGGGGAGTGTCTATGGTCCTTTTTAAAAAAAATAATTCCCTACCCAACATGACCGATGGACTGCGTCATTCCCAGAATTTCCATATTTAGTCAGAACACATACAGTCACATGCTCAACCACGAGCTGGGCAGACAGTGCTGTAAATTGGGAAGTTATTCTGATGCTAAGGAGGAGGGGTAGTGACCATGTCAGAGGAGAGGCAGCCACCGCTTCCCATCTGGCCCCGTTGACACAGCAAATTCTCCAATGTCTCCCTGGCCTCGGTGTTCTGCCAACACATTTATCTCAAGCACAGGGTAAATATTTAATCTCACCTGTCTTGTCTTCTGTATATCTGTATTTACTATAATGCCTCTATTGATTCCATGTGTGCTGGATGCGTGAGTCTTTCTTCGTATTCCTCCCAGGTGCTGACATTTGGGGTTGAGCCCTGACAGCTACCAGCCATTGCCAGTGTGAGTCGCTTCATTGTGATACAGGCCTGCCCAGAAACACTTGTCTGCTTTAGCGAATGATTCTATCACATTTCCTTTTTTCTTCCTAATTTCATTAAATAAAATTGTATGAACTTTGTCTCCCCACCCCCAACCCCCTAGACTCCTCCAGTTTTGAAACCATCTCCCTGTTGTGTGATTGTCCACTTCCATCTTTTCCTTTCTTTGGGCAGGTAGCTAGGTAAACTACTTCAACAAATTCTATCCCTTGCAACTCATGAAGTCCTGTGGCCAGAATTCAGTCAAGAAATGCTTATAAAACACCTCCTCTGTGATACATTCTGATCCAGGCACTGGGAGCACATCAGTGAAAGGCAAAAACAAATAAAAATGAAACAAATCTGTTCATATGTACTGGAAAGAGGCAGGGAATGAGCAAATGTGAATCAGCAAGTTGACAGGGAAAGAAGGCTGACTATGAGGTGATCAGCCTAAGGTGATCAGCCAGGGAAGAGCCTAGGAAGGTGACGAGTAAGGAGCGAGCCGGTTCCATCACTGGGAAAGAACATTTAGGGGCCAACAAGATGTCTCAGTGAGTTCTTTCTGCAGAGCTTGATAATGTGATTTCAATCTCTGGAATCTCTCTCTCTCTCTCTCTCTCTCTCTCTCTCTCTCTCTTACACACATACACACACACACAGAGTGAGTGAGACAGAAACACATACAAAGAGACTGACACACACACAAAGAGTGAGAGAGAGACAGAGACAGAGACAGAGACACACACACACAGAGAGAGACACACACAGATTAACACATACATCCAGATCCTGAGAATAGAACACAGGTGACTACAAAGACTTTGAGGAAGGAGATGCTGGTGTGGGAGAAATGGCCAGGGGACAGAGAAGATGAAGAGAAGGAAGAACAAGAGAAATAGGAAGAAGAAGGGGAAGGAGAGGAGGAGAAAGCAGCAGCACCCAATGAGATGGTTCAGCTGATAAAGTCTGGTGACATGAGTTTGATACCCAGGTCCCACATGATGGAAGAAGAGAATCTACTCTTGCATGTTGTCCTTTGACCTTCACACGTGTTCCATGACTCACATACTCAAATAAATAAATAAATAAATAAATAAATAAATAAATAAATAAAGCAGGCAAACAAGCAAGCAAGCAAGAAAGAAATGGTTTTTATTTTTATTTTTTTATTTTTATTTTTTTTAAAAAAAACCCTCAGTGTTTACGTAAGTTTACAATTTTGTAATGGGCCTTATGTGGCCACAGGTCAAAGGTTGGACATGGCCAGGATTGACTTGATTTACTCAATTGAGGGTTAAAATGGTGGCCTGTGTCCAGACCGGTGCTGGGGCCACTGGGCGAGGCGGGATGCAGGAAGTTTTGACAGCTGTCCCTATGCTGTTGCTGGGTGGGTATAGGGCTGTGACAAGCCACAGGACCCCACTTGGGGGAGAGGGAGCAGCACAGTCTGAGGTCCCCAGGGAACCGGTGGAGTCTGGACGTGGCAGAAGAGCTGAGAATGAAGGGGCCGGCAGGCTGGCTCTAGCTCAGGGCTGAAGGGAAGAGAGGGGTGGGAGGGTCCCACAGGGATGAGTGCTCGGTTGACTTGGTGGAAACTGTCTGAGAGTGCAGGGAGGCCTCCTGTGGGAGACTAGACTTGGCTCTTTAGAGGAAGACCCGCTCCATTGCTCCAGCACGGCGGATCCAGATGAGAAGAGACAGTCCATGGTTTTAAAGCATTTGTTGTCATGGCAGAGAGTTGTGATGAGTGAAACCGTACCTCACTTTCTCAGGGCGGGCCTGAGGTTAAATACCTTTAGCAGAGGGTTGTGTCTGGGAAGGAGAGCCCTGCAGGCTTTAGGTACCTCATTAAAATGGAGATCTGTCTTGAAGTTATGTGATTGTCCTCTCTCTGTGGAGGGGCTAGGGGCATTGCCCTACGTGACTAGTGGCCACAGAATTATGGAGAGCTGAGGCCTCCTGTCGGGAGCCTGGTGTCTAGGAGCATGGCAAATGCCTACCACCATTCCTTGTAGGATCACCTGCTGAGTCACCGGGTTTAAACCTAGCTCAACCAGAAAACAGTCTGTCTTTCACAGTCCCACACTCAATGAGTATCCCACACTCAATGAGTAAAAAGAACTCAGAGGAGCTGGAGAGATGGCTTGGATAGCAAGTGTTGATTTTGCAGGGGACCCAAGTTCCGTTCCCAGGACTTACAGGGTAGTTCACAGAGATCAGTAACTCCTGTTTCAGAAGATCTGATGCTCATTTCTTAACTTCAGTGGCACCAGAAACACATGTAGCACACATGCACACATGTAGGAAAAAAACCACTCATACACATAAAAAACTTCAAAAAAAGTTCAGTAGAACTCAGAATATTCAAAACTCTCTTTCCATATCACTATACCATATCACTGGGAGAAAGTTCTTTTAAAATAACTTTTTTTAAACTTATTTTCCTCCAAACAAGATGGCCCCATTTGCTCTGACACAGTACTGCACCCTAGCCCCTATTCTAAAATAAGAATATTATATTGTGATATTATATAAAATTTTTTAGATTTATTTCATTTATATGAGTACAGTGTATCTGTCTTCAGACACACCAGAAGAGGGCATCAGATCCCATTACGGATGGTTGTGAGCCACTATGTGGTTGCTGGGAATTGAACTCAGGACCTTTGGAAGAGCAGTCAGTGCTCTTAACCGCTGAGCCATCTCTCCAGCCCATAGTACATAAATATAAGCAAATAAATATAAACTCATGTATTTGTTGGGGGTGGCTAGCAGCTCCACATTACAAAGGACAGCTTGCTGGAGTTGGTCCCCGTTCTGTCTTGTGGGTTTCAGGGAGCAAGCTCAGGTTGTTGGTGGAGGTCAGCATCTTGACCTGATAAGCCACCTTACCACCTCTAGTATTCAGTTTTATTTTTACTTGTTTTATGGTTAGATGTTGTACAAACGTGCATTGTACACACACACACACACACACACACACACAGCATCAGTATGTTTGCACAGGTATTAGTGTTTGTGTACCAATTGTAAGTAAACTGACACAGTTTAGTACTTTCGGACCTCCATTAGGTTTAGGGCAGTGCGCAGATACCCTTATAACAATGCATATCCCATGGACCCAAAATTACAGATCATTGTGAGCTATCTTTGTGAATTCTGGGAACAGAACCCGGGTGGGTCCTCTTCAAGACCAGCAGCAAGTACTTTCAACTACTGAGTCACCTCTCCAGTGACTCCTGGACAGGTTTTGTTCTTTTCATTTTAGTGTGCAGGGTAGGGAAGGAAGGAGAAAAGAGGGAGGGAGGGAAGGAGGGAGGGAGGGAGACCTTTGTGTTTGTGTTTGTTTGCAAACTTACAGCCTTCTCTTGCTAAACTAGCACTGTAGCCCTGAGCACACGGACAGCACCACCAGCCAAAACTAAAACAAAGGCCTAATCAATCAAAGGCCTGATCCATCATAGTCCACAGTTCTGGGAAAGTCTCTAACTGGACTAACCTTGCTTTTTGGCTTCTGTAGGTCTGCCTCTGGCTAACTGTTCTTGTTAACTGAAGTATGTCAACCCAGAATATGGTTTTTTTTGTGCTTAAAAGCTCACCTGAGGAAGGCTTTACACTTCACTGAGATCCTGAACAGCCAGTATGGCTGCCAACTGGCTAGTAAAGATTTTCTATTGGCTTAAATCCATGTCTAAGCAGTCTTCTCTGGTGGTTCACACATAAGACCAGCCTAGGCAATATAGTGAGATCCCATCACAGACAAACTCCAACTCTATGTTGTCTGTAAGGAAGCCATTTCAGATCCAGAACAAATAGAATGATCAGACATCCCTTGTAAATACCAAGCAAAGATATCAGAGTTGGCTACAATAACATCTAATAAAATAGACCCAGGACTGGTGGGATGGCTTAGTGGGCAAAGGTACTTCCTGGCAAGCCTCATGACCTGTGTTTGACCCCTGCGGCCCAGGTGGTGGAAGGAGCTAATCAGCTCCTCCTAGATGTCCTCTGACTTCTATATGCATGTTCCATGTGATGACCATGCACGCACACACATAAATGTGATTGTTTTTAAAAGAGGAAAATCTATCTGAAACAAAAGAAAAAGATTATGTAACAGAGAAGGAAGATTCAACACATCAAGATGTAACAATGACAAGTGTTTATGCACCCCTTGGGACAGACCATGAAATACACAAAACAATACTAAGGAGACTGAAAGATAAAAACAGGGCCACAGTACTAGTGGGAAACTTTAATAGCTCCCTCTTAAAAACAGAAAGGGCAGTGGAGAAAAGACAAGACTTAACGCAGTAGGCCCAGTAGACAGAACTGACATACATCCTCTTTTACAATAAAACATATATATGTAAAGCCACAAGCTAAATCAAAAATTGGTACACATGTCCAATGAAATTTTATTTGGCTTAATGAAGAAACTCTGACCTACCTTCCAAGATGGACGAACCTCAAGGATATTGTAGCAAGTCAAATGAACGACAGAAAAGAATGGAGACTGCCTGAGTCTGCTTGGGTGAGAGTCTGGGTAGTCACATCCATAGAGAATGAGCAGAATGCCTACCCCCCCCCACCCCCAGGGACCAGAGAGGAGGAAGAAAGTGGGGTTGCTGTTTGCTGGACACAGAACTTCAGTTTTGTGTTTATTTTAAGACTTATTTTTGATTTTGTGTACATGTGTGTTACTTGTGTGCGCACATATGTGCAGGTACCTGTGAAGGGTAGAAGAAAGCCTCAGATCCTCAGGAGCTGGAGTCACAGCTATGAGCCACCCAACAAGGATGCTGGGAGCACAATCAGAGGCCTCCGTAAGATTGGGAAGTTCTCTTTTTTCCTGTTGTCGTTGGTGGTGGTGGCAGTGATTTTTCAAGACAGGATTTCTCTATGTAGCTCTGGTTGTCCTGGAACTAGATCTGTAAACCAGGCTGGCCTCAAACTCAGAGATCCACCTGTGTCTGCCTCCTGAGTGCGGGGATTAGAGGCATGCATCACCACGCCTGTTTCAGGGAGTGTTCTTAACTGCTGATCCATCCCTCCAGTCTTAAGCCTCAGCATCGTAGACTGGAAAGAGCTATGGAGTTGGATAGTGGATACTTATTTTTTATTAAATATTTGCTTTATTTACATTTCAAATGGTATCCCCTTTCCGAGTTACCCCTCCTAAAATTCCCTATCCCATATCCCCTCCCCATGCTTACCTCCTCCTCAATTTCCTGACTTGCATTCCCCTATTCTGGAGAATCGAGCCTTCACAGCACCAATGGCCTCTCCTCTCATTAATGTCTGAAATGGTCATCTTCTGCTACATATGTAGCTGGAGCCATGGGTCCCTCCATGTGTACTTTTTGGTTGGTGGTTTAGTCCCTGGGAGCTCTGGGGGTACTGGTTGGTACATATTATTGTTCCTCCTGCAGGGCTGCAAACCTCTTCAGCTCCTTGAGTCCTTTCTCTAGTTGCTCCATTGGGGACCCTATACTCAGTCTATTGATTGGCTGTGAGCCATGGGTATTTTGATCCACCTTCCAATAAGGACCAAAGTATCCTCACTTTGGTCTTCCTTCTTCTTGAGCTTCATGTGGTCTGTGAGTTGTATCTTGGGTATTCCAAGCTTTTGGGCTGATATCCACTTATCAGTGATTGTGTACCATGTGTATTCTTTTGTGATTGAGTTACCTCACTCAGGATGATATTTTCTAGCTCCATCCATTTTGCCTAAGAATTTCATGAATTCATTGTTTTTAATAGCTGAGTAGTACTCCATTGTGTAAATGTAGTACTGTATCCATTCCTCTGTTGAGGGGCATCTGGGTTCTTTCCAGCTTCTGGCTATTATAAATAAGGCTGCTATGAACATCGTGGAGCATGTGTCCTTATTACATGTTGGAGCATCTTCTGGGTATATGCCCAGGAGTGGTATAGCTGGGTCCTCAAGTAGTGCTATGTCCAATTTTCTGAGGAACCACCAAACTAATTTTCGGAGTGGTTTTATCAACTTGCAATCCCACCAGCAATGGAGGAGTGTTCCTCTTTCTCCACATCCTCTCCAGCATTTGCTGTCCCCTGAGTTTTTTGATCTTAGTCATTCTGACTAGTGTGAGGTGGAATCTCAGGGTTGTTTTGATTTGCATTTCCCTGATAATTAAGGATGCTCAACATTTCTTTAGGTGTTTCTCAGCCATCTGGTAATCCTCAGTTGAGAATTCTTTGTTTAGCTCTGTACCCCATTTTTAATAGGATTATTTGTTTCTCTGGAGTCTAACTTCTTATGTTCTTTGTATATTTTGGATATTAGTCCTCTATTGGATGTAGGATTGGTAAAGATCTATTCCCAATCTGTTGGTTGCTGTTTTGTCCTATTGACAGTGTCCTTTGCCTTGCAGAAGCTTTGTAATTTTATGAGGTCCCATTTGTCAATTCTTGATCTTAGAGCACAAACTATTGGTGTTCTATGTAGGAAAGTTTCCCCTGTGCCCATGTGCTCCAGGTTCTTCCCCAGTTTCTTTTCTGTTAGATTCTGTGTATCTGGTTTTATGTGGAGGTCCTTTATCCACTTGGACTTAAGTTTTGCACAGGGAGATAAGAATGGATCAATTTATATCCTTCTACATGTTGGCTGCCAGTTGACCCAGCACCATTTGTTGAAAATGCTGTCTTTTTTCCACTGGATGGTTTTAGCTCCTTTGTCAAAGATCAAGTGACCATAGGTATGTGGATTCATTTCTGGGTCTTCAATTCTATTCCATTGATCTTCCTGCCTATCTCTGTACCAATACCATACAGTTTTTCTTTTATTACTATTGCTCTGTAGTAGAGCTGTGGATACTTATTAATATACCTAATACTATTGAGCGGCACACTTTAAAATAATTGTTGAACATGCACACATACCTGTAATCACAGCTCTCAGGAGCTGAGACAGGAGGGTTGAGAGTGGGAGGGCATCCTGGGCTCTGTAGTAAGAGTGCCTTGGTTCCCACTGCTTTCTGTACACTAAGTCTTTTCGTGTCTCACCTCCCCACACCCCCTGCATGCTGGGGCCATGATGGCAGCTCCCTTCCTGTCCTATCCCTTTTTTGCTTTCCGTGGTCTGATGACTAACTAGCAGTAGCCATTGCTCTTGCTACTTCAAGATCTTTCCCTGACACACTAAGCATCTTGGCCCTTGGATCTCAGGTTTGCCCAGCAGTCTGTCCTGGGCAGTCAGTCACCCAGTATGTACAGAGGTTGCATGATTGACTTACACAACCCTGGCCTCCCTGTGACCTGACCTCTATCCCACTTCAGCCACCAGGCACACAGGTCCTCTTGAAGAACCTGAATGGCAAACCTTGAATTCTTTCCTGCAGCAATGACCCTCCCTTTGGTTGAGCCTCTTTCCCTAGGGACCTCAGCTTTTGATTCATCATCTCCCCCTTCCTCATTCTCTTCAAGCTCAATCTCTCAAGCTGGCCTCATTTCTCTCACCCATCTAACTGCTTCTCTGATCTCAGACATTTCCTTTATCTTCTCACCCTCATACATCTCCAATCCCAGGTAAGCCCAGCTGCTGACTCCCTGCCCATGTGTGTCTAAGCAGAACTGGCAGAACAAAACCCACAGGACCATATTGTTTGTCTTTATTGCAGCCGTGTGGTCTACCGGCAAGGTCTTAATGAAACTTGATAAGTCTTTTGTGTTTGTGCTTGGTTACTCCCTGTTTTATAGTCTCTGGCTATTCAGAGTTTTCATTTTAGTCAGTTTGAAGTGTAATTCTGCTATATGACATGAGCAGTGGGTGTAATTTTATTTAGAGTCAATTTTTCCACAGCTGTTCAATAAGTACCTTGCTGGACAATATCATGATGTAATCTTTTCTAAAGAGCTAGTGGCTTTATAGTTTGTTTTTTTTTAAATTAGAACTTAAGAATGTTAGAAGCCATTTTCAATGAGGTAGCTCAGAAGAGGTCAGAGACTCAGGAAATTATGTCATTGCCTTGAGAGGTATCGAGGTCATTACTGGGTCTGGTCCCTTAGTTGCTTGCACCTGTGCCTGTGCTGAGCCACCAGATTGTGCCTGGCAGTATGCCCATTCTGGACAGGCTACACCAGAAGTGCTTCTTCCCTGGATTTGCTTACATCTAACACCAGCCCTTTAGATAAGGAAGATGAAATGGCTTTACCACTACTTGATAAGACCCTATCTACTGATATGGACATATGACAAGAAACATCTGCTTTCTCTACATCAAAGTCCAAGGATACGTCTGAGCAGGCTACTTCTTTCTTGAGACCTTTTCTTTTTGGATGAAGTAAATATTATTTATGAATCTCAACAGCTAGCTAGCCTTTTTCACATCTCATAGACAATTCAGAAGCTAATGGTAGATTTACTAGTAATTAATAAAATTTGGATGCTCAGAGAAGGCTCAGTGGTTAAGAGTATTTACTGCTCTTGTAGAGGACCTGGGTTCAGTTCCTAGCACCTACATGGCTGCTCAAAAACCCCTGTAACTCCAGTTCCAGGGAATATGATGCCCTTTTCTGACCTCTGAGTGCATCAGATATGTACATGGTACACAAACATACATACAAACAGATAAAACATTCATATATAAAGTAAAAATAAATCTTTTTTTAAGTAAAAGGAAAAGACTGATTCTAAAGTGTGGGCTGGAGAGACAGCTCAGCAGTTAATGGGATTTACTTGTGATGGTATAAATGAGAATAATTGAATACTTGGTCCTAGTTGGTGGAACTGTTTTGGAAGAGTTAGGAGGTGTGGTCTTGTTGGAGAGGTGTGTCCTTTGAGGTTTCCAAGGCCCAGTCTCCATCTCCTCTCCAACTTTCAGACACAATGTAAGCTTTCAGCTACTGTTCCAGCACCATGCCTGCCTGCCTGCTACTCTGCTCCCAGTCATGATGGTCATGTCCTCACCCCCTGAAACCTTAAGCAAGCCCCCAATTATATGGTTTCTTTTATAAGTTACCTTTGTCATGGTATCACTTCACAGCAATAGAGCAGCAACTAAGACACTACTCTTTCTGAGGAGCTGGGTTTAATTCCACCACACTCACAAGGCAGCTCATAATACTCTATAATTCCAGTTGCAAGGGATCCAATGCCTGCCTCTGGTTTCTACAGACACTGAATACATGTGGCTCATGCCACGGATAAAACACATAAAATAAAAGCAAATAAAACCTTTTTTTAAAAGAAGAAAAATTATATTTAGTTTTAGGTTAAGAAAACCACTTTGGATGCCTGGGAGGTGGGGTGGCGCATGCCTGTAATCCCAGCACTCTGGGAGGCAGAGGCAGGCAGATTTCTGAGTTCAAGGCCAGCCTGGTCTACAGAGTGAGTTCCAGGACAGCCAGGGCTATACAGAAAAACCCTGTCTCAAAAAAAAAAAAATCCAAAAAACCAGAAAAAAAAGAAAGAAAGAAAGAAAGAGAGAGAAGAAAGAAAGAAAGAAAGAAAGAAAGAAGGAAGGAAGGAAGGAAGGAAGGAAGGAAGGAAGGAAGGAAAGAAGGAAAGAAAGAAAGAAAAAAGAAAGAAAGAAAGAAAGCTACTTTGGAAAGACTGATACCCAACTTGGAGGAAGGGTGTGTCATAGGAAGGAAGAAGCACTGCAGGGGCAGCTTAGGATGTGGTCCCAGATCCACAAGGTGGAATCATTCTGAGTGACACTGTGTGTTTTGGCTTGTGCACTCTCCCTTTCCTTTTCTTTCTTATTGTTTTTCTGACAGAACTAGGATTCCTGTAGCACCTGCCCCCTGGCATTAGCTTTTGCAATTTATCAGTTGACTGGGCCCCGACTTCTCCATCGAGTCCCTTCCTGTTGACCAAGAGGAGACCATTAAACCTAATATATTTGCCCAAGGCACTGAAGTGGAACACTTTAGTCTGTACATATTCTCAGCCAGGACAGGGCTGTGGAGGAAGACACTGCAAACAAACAACTGGGGGCTTAGAAGCTGTGGTGTTTTGAGTGAGAATCTCAGGCACTTTGAGTTTGAGTCTCAGGCACTCCCTGGTTGGTGACTGTTTGGGGAGGCTTAGGCTGTGTGGCCTTGCTGGAGTGCTGGTCTCAGTGTGCTCTCTACCTCCTGCCTGAGGCTCCTCCAGCATAACGCTAATCCTCTGAAAGCATAAGCCCAATTAAGCCGTTTATTTTACAAGTTGCCTTGGTCATAGTGTTTTATCACAGCGATAAAATAGTAACTAAGGCAAATAAGCACATGGGTATCCTAAGTGACCAAATGCAGCCTTTCTATTGCCTTTCTTCTTCAGTATATGACAAGTCAAGTTATTTCCATTAAAAAAAAAAATCTCATTGCCCAAAGGATAAGGCTTCCACCTATCCAGGGTTCAAAAGTGTGTCTATGAGTGAGCAGTACGAACAAGGACACCTTCAGGCTGAACTCCACTCAGTTCAACCTACACAGAGATCCTCATGGTGCATTATATGCAGAGAGAAGAGCGGGGTGTCTTTATGCATCAAAAAAAGGCAACGTGGTTTGGGGTTGGTGCTCTCTCTCTGGCTTCCTCCTCCACCTTTCCCCTGCCCTCTCTCATCAATCTATTTTTTTAAAAGATGTGTTTATTTATTTGTTCCAAGTTTGTGTGTGCACACACAGAATATGTGTAGAGGGCACCTGCCTGCCACATCAGGCCTATGGAAGGGAGAGGACAGCTATGTAGAGTGCATTCTCTCCTAATGATTCAAACTCATCAGTAGGCTTGGTGGCAAATGCTCCACTTGCTGACACACCTTCCTGGCTCCTGTCCTTCTGTCTGTAATCTATCTTTCTATCACCTATCTATTTATTTATCTATCCATCCTTCCATCCATATACAAACCCATCTACCCTCCCATCCATCCATCCATCCTCATTCCCCCTCCCTCCACCAACCCAAATTTGCATCCATCCACCCATCCTCCCTCCTTCCCACCCATCCATCCACCCACTTTTCCTCCCTCCTACCAACCCACCCTTCCACCCACCCACCCATCCATCTATTAGACACCCACCCTTTCTCTTTCCCATCCATCCATCTATCCATCCATCCACCCACCCATCCATCCATCCATCCATCCATCCATCCATCCATCCACCCTCTCTCCCTCCTAGCCATTCACCCGTCCATCCATCTTCCCTTCTTCCCACCAACCCACACTTCCAGCCACTCACTCTTCCTTCTTTCCTCCTACCCACCCATCCATCCACCCACCCCTCTGTCCATCCATCATATATATCTTTCACTCTCATGCAATGAATCTATACAAAGACTCTCCGGATAAGTTAGAACACCAGTGTCCTGGCTAGTTTCAGCTGTAAAGTTGACACAGTCCACAGTTATCTGAGGGAGTCTCAACTGGAGAATTACCCTGATCAGATAGACTGTCCTGTAGCCCTGTCTAAGAGGAGTTTTCTTGACTATTGATTGATGTGGGAGGGCCCAGCTCTCTGTGGGTGGAGCAACCCCGGCCCTGTGGTCTGAGGGTATATATAAATGCTAACTGAATATGAGCCTGAGGCAAGCAGGGCAGGAAACAGCACTCCTCCGTGGCTCCTGCTGCAATTCTTGCTTGAGCCCTTGCTCAGATTTCCCTCAGCAGAGGACTGTTACCTGTAACGGTGTAAACAGGAACAAACTGAACCTTCCTCTCCTAAGTTACTTTTGGTCATGACGTTTATTGCAGAAAGCATACTAAACAAACCGTCTAAGATGATTCAGCATCTATAACATGCAATGGGGGTTCAGGGTCCTGAGCCAGAAATCCTGAAACAGGACCCCAGTGTGGCTTGAAAGCGGCAGGTGTTTGAGATGAAAAAAACGACGTGGTATCCATAAGTCCCTAGGCTCTCTAGGAGGTGGGGGATCACTTCCTATTTCACCTAGATAACATCACCTTCCGCTGAATATGGGAAATACAATGTTCTATGGGGCTTTCCTCCGAGTATCTGAGAGTCATCTTGGGTCAAGTGGCCCTGCCTGTCCATCCTGGGGTAAGGAAGGCTTTCCTCGGTGAGCCTTCAGCTCCAGACTTTCCCAAGAAGGATGTTTCAGGACACATTCTTTCTAAGTGGCAAACATCAAGGACATGGGCTCTCCATGGAATAACTACATCTTGGGGGGGGGGTAACCGGAGGATTATCAGAAGGCTTCCTCCCTCCCTACTCTGTTTCCATAGATGCTCTGGCCTCTTCTTTGCTCTGAAGAAAGAAATCTCCACCTCCACATATTAGTTCCCTGTCTGACTTACAGCCTCTTCTCAAGAAAGATGGGGTCTTCAAACTCACCTTTACCACCCAGGGAAGGAAGGACCTGATCTTTACTTTTCCAACTCCCAAATAATCTAGAAAGATTCCAAAACAGAGGTTGGATTTTAACCACCAAATATCAGTAGCGCTTCTTCTGGGCACTGCATGCCTCTCTTCTGTAGCTCTTCAACCAGTGAAAGGTTCGGAAGAGCTGGCAAGGATGGAAAGCTATGGTGCTGAAGGCAGCCTGGCAGACGAGTGTAGGGATAATCTCTTGTGCACTGTCTGGAAACATCACCTGTCAATAAAAATCTGATGGCCTATTAGCAAAAGGGTAGAATAGAAGGTGGAACATCCGGCAGAGAGGGAGGGGAGGGGAGAGAGAGAGAGAGAGAGAGAGAGAGAGAGAGAGAGAGAGAGAGAGAGAAGAGAGAGAGGGAGAGAGAGAGAAGAGAGAGAGAGAAGAGAGAGGGAGAGAGAGAGAAGAGACAGAGAGAGAGAGAGAGAGAGAGAGAGAGAGAGAGAGAGAGAGAGAGAGTCTGGGAAAGAGTGAAGTGTAGGAAGATTCCACACTCATCTGACATGTGAAATTAGAGAGAGGTAACTAACCATATAGCAGACATAGAATAATATAAACGGGTTAATATAAGCTACAAGCTAGTCAGGAACAGACCTAGCTGATGGTCTAGGCCACCTCTGAGTGGTTATTCAGGAAATGGGGTGCTTGTAGAAAAGCCCACGGTTGCAGACATGCTCCAAGTAACACAGGGCAGGGATAGTTTCAGGAGCTTTGGGTCAGGATAGCTTAAGTTAGCTCAAGATTTACATACTTAGTAATGGGTTACCCTTGAGATGTGTGGAGAACATAACAAGTTCTCCCCCTCCCTGGCCTTAGCACACCAGACTGTCTGGTGGAAGTACCATTCAGGCCATAAAACCCAGCTCTTAGCACCACCTGCCAAAGCGAAAACAAAGACCTCATCCATCAAAGTTCATAGCTCTGGGAAAGTCTCTAACTGGACTAACCTTGCTTTTTGGCTTCTGTAGTTCTGCTTCTGGCTAACTGTTCTTGTTAACTGAAGTATGTCAACCCAGCACATGGGATTTTTTTTTGTGCTTAAAAGCTTACCCTGAGGAAGGCTTGGGCTACACTGGAATTCTGAACTTCCAATGTAGTTACTGGTGGCTAATAAACTTTCTTCTGGCTTTAACGAGTATCTGAGTAGTCTTCTCTGATTGATACCCCATAACAGAGAACAATATTCATCCATTTACCAAGTTCAACTGAAATGAGACTCTTTAGACAAAGGGAACCCCAAGACCCAACTCTTGTTTGTGTGGGAATAAATCTAGAACTGACTAGACTCTAGGCCAAACTGAAAATAAGCCATGACAATACGGTCTATATGCAAATGCCAAGATTGTTTCAAATTGTTTTCACATACGCTGAAGGAACAAGAGAACAAAGAGATGAGGTAAGAGAGAGACTCGTCTTTGCTTGGGATGCAGTGATGGCTCAGGTGATAAAATGCTTGTTTCCTTGTAAGCACGGGGACTTGAGTTTGATCCCCAGGACCCACATAAAAAAGCCAGACATGGTGGTGTGCACCTGCGGCCCCAGCACTATGCAGGCAGAGTCCGCTGGCCCCCTGAGGCTCACTGGCCTTCCCACTTATTCTCTTTGATGAGTTCCAGGCTGGGGAGAAGCTCTGACTCAAAAATCAAGGTGGACAGTGCCTGAGAAGTGACCCTGAGGTTGTCTTCTTGCACTCGTGTGTGCCCTCACTCACACACCACTTAATGGTGGCAATGCTACGTTACTAAGATGGCAAGGGAAGGACCCGTGGAAGGAGAGGAAAGGAAATTGAGCTACAGCCATTATCAGATACCAGCCTCAGGAATGTGAGCTGCCCTATGGGTAGCGGCCGCTTCTCTTCCTTTCTTCTTCTTACTTCTTTGTTCATCTCCCTAAAAAAGGCAAATGCCTGAAAACTGGTGTTTCACATGGTGTACATACATTCAAGCAGGTGCACGAGCATGTGTGCGTGCACACCACACCACACCACACACACACACAAATATATAAAATGAGTCTTTAAGATGTAATGTGTATGTGTATGCATGTAAACAGGAGAAAATGTAGGTAAAGCCTAGAAAACTGGAAAGGAGACCAAGAGGGCTGAATCAGGGAAACAGGTGTTGAAGCGAGGGAGCAGGAACAAAAAGGTGCATGTGACAGACATGAAAGAGGAAAGATGAGGGTGGATACACAGGGGGAACAGGAAGTAAGGGGCTGAAAGAGGGTGTGAAAATCAACAGAAGCAAATTCTGCCTGAAAATATCATAATGATACCTAATACTTTACATGCTAATTTAAATATATAATTTATACAATATGTTTATATGTTTATTCATTAAATTATTAGCATAATAGGGGGGAAAAGGTTCACTTTGTGAACAAGAGCCAAGACTGGGGAGATGTCTCCGCATTTAATAGCACACACTGCTCTTCCAGGGGACTTAAGTTTGGTTCCACACCCCATGTTGGGTGGCTCACAACCACCAGTAACTCAGCTCCAGGAGATCAACAGCCTCTCGGGCCTTCAAGAACAGATCCATAGGCACATACACATACATATATGCATAATTAAAACTAAACTTTTTTAAGCCAAAAAAAATACAGAAGGACACAGAAGTGAAGTAGCAAGGCATGATTTATTTATATTACATAGTAGTGATGGAAGTGTTTATTACCGGAAGGTTAACCCAAATCCGTAGCAGTAGTTTCTTTGTCTTTTCACTAAGACCAAATGCAAACTCCAGACCAAAGTGTTTTTTATGAGCAACAAATAGAAAGTTCATTATTTATCAATGAAGATTTATACTCTGGTGCTTAGACTTGCCCAGAACCCAAGGCTAAGGATGAAGAAGGAAAGAGTTACCAGATCCTTGGAGCAGTGCTGGCCATGGAGTCCACTGGTCTGGCTTTTGCTGAGCATGTTCAGTCCCCAGAACAGCAAGAATAGGAATTTCTCACAAGTTTTACAGTGATAACATGGCCACAGCTGAGCCATGTGCTATGAGAGGCCATCACTGCGAGGCTGATCATGAGTTTGGGAGACATGGCCACCGACTTCCAGCATAAGGTGTTATCAAGAATATTTCAAGCGCAGCCAAATAGGAAATTCTGACTATGCCGTAGGGATGGCCAGGAACCCCTGCTCCCAAGTCACAAGCCGATGTCAAGAGGCAAGAGAGAGACAAAGACAGAGAAAGACAGACAGAAAGATAGTCAGAGAGAGAGAGAGAGAGAGAGAGAGAGAGAGAGACAGAGAGAGAGAGAGAGAGCAGGCAGGTGGTTCTAAGCATGCCTGGAAACAGAAAGTGACCATGCCCAGTGGCTAGCAGGCCTTAGTTGGCAGCATTCATCCTAGATTACGACCTTTTTCTAACTCAGGAGTCTGCTCAGATGTGAAGTGTGACAATTAGGAAAAGACACAGAAGACAGTTTCAAGGCCACTGAATGAGTCTGCTTGTCATGTCTGCGACCCACTGGACTCCAACAACATTGGTCTTAGAAACATAGCCATAGCCAACATAAAGAGTGCTCAGTCTGAAGAGCCACGTGGTTGGTCAGTCCTGAGCAGTCCTTGTATGTTGTCATCAATCCAAGATGGAACATCTTAAATGTTCTTCAACGTGACTTCAGGCTATACCTAAAATTCCCTCTGTTTTTGGCTTATCTTATTTTATTTTTGAGATAGGACTTGCTGAGCACCCTTGACTGGCTGATACTCCCAATCACAGTAAGAACCACTACAGCCTTCTGAGAAATGTACTTTTCTCTGAAGGAAAATGGCTCAACATTATCACAATTAAGATAATTACTTAATAGTTGGAACTGAGAACAAAAGATTGGCAACATGTTTGTTGGTTATCATGTAAGGGTATTTATTCTTTGTGTGTGTCTGTGTGTGTGGTGTACATATATATGTGTGTGGTGATTTAAGTATGTTTGGCCCAGGGAGTGGCACTATTCGGAGGTGTGGCCTTGTTGAAGGAAGTGTGTCACTGTGGGGTGGGCTTGGAGACTTCCTTCTGGCTGCCTGAGAGTCTTCTGTTTGCCCTCAGAACAAGAAGTAGAGCTTTCAGCTTCTTCTCCAGCACCACGCCTGCCTGGACACTGCATGCTTCCTACTTTGACGATAATACACTGAACCACTGAAGCTGTTAACTAGGCCCAATTAAATGTTGTCCTTTATAAGAGTTGCCTTGGTCATGGTGTCTGTTCACAGCACTAAAACCCTAACTAAAACAATGTGTGTTCTCATATACATGGTTGTGCATATGTAGGCCAGACGCTGATGTTGGATATCTTCCTTGGTAGCTTTCCCTCTTACACAGTGAGGCACAGACTCCAGCAGAACTCTGAGCTAACCCTTTCAGCTAGGCTAGCTAGCTTGTTTGCTCTGGGAATCACCTGTCCCCACTTACACAAGCTGTAATTATCAATAGGCCACTATGTCCACCCAGGGTCTTAACCCTGGGTGGTTTTCCAGGGATCCAGAAGGAGACATCTCTACAACCCAAGGATATTCTTTTTTTTAAATTACATTGTGTGTGTGTGTGTGTGTTTGGAATCTTATTTGGTTTGGGTTACACAGACACACATAGAGACAAACAAACAAACAAACAAACACACACACACACATACACACACACACCCCTGATAATCATTGGAAGCCTAGTTCTTTCACCTGCATATACTGTGCACACATCCTCCTCTCTAAACAATGTACCCAGCAATCTCAGAACCTCCTCTACCCAACACACATCTAACTACATGTACTTTTATCTCTGGACAATGGTTCAAGTGTCCTTATCCTTGGTAACAATCAAATGTAGACAGTTTCTATGCAACAGTATTGCCAGCACATTCGGATATAAAGAATACCTGATAAAGAAGGCTGATCTAGTATGAAATAATTTTCAAAATAAACCTGTCTTCTAATCACCTTTTAAGGAGAGTCCTCTCTTCACCACCTTATGCCTATGCATAATTGTGTATATGAGTAAGATTCCATGCATAGTGGGGAGCCACTGACCTTGGAAGACACGATTTTGTTTGACTTAGGTATTTGCTGTTTGTTAAAGGCTCACTCTTGGTAAAATTTCACGTTAATTTCTACATCTTGTTTGCTAGAGAGGGAGATAATTTCTGCCTGGTGGAAGACCTGACCAAATACTACTGCTTGGTGTCACCCTGTAGTTACTTATCAGTTTTTGATCTTAGCTAGGAACTTTCCTCTCTGTCTACAGAAATCTGGTTTCTCAGCATGCTTTTAAACCAGCCCTGCCATTTAACTGCTTGTTTATTCATCAGTAAGCTGAGTCAGCCTTTGCTATGCCCCGTGTAAATTTGCAGGAAGTCATGTTTTTAACTTGAAGTATTTTAAATGTCTTTTCCTTTCTGACTGGGCATTGAACTCAAGGTTGCCACTGTGAACTTGGGGTCAGAAGGTTTTCAGATTTGGATTCAGAGACTTCTCAGTCCTCCTTTGCAGTCCTCCCTCTGCAGCCCTCCCTCTGCAACCCTCCCTCTGCAGCCCTCCCTCTGCAATCCTCCCTGTGCAGTTCTCCCTCTGCAGCCCTCCCTCCGCAGCCCTCCCTCTGCAGCCCTCCCTCTGCAGCCCTCCCTCTGCAGCCTTCCCTGTGCAGTCCTCCCTGTGCAGTCCTCCCTGTGCAGTCCTCCCTCTGCAGCCCTCCCTGTGTAGTCCTCCCTGTGCAGTCCTCCCTGTGCAGTCCTCCCTCTGCAGCCCTCCCTGTGCAGTCCTCCCTCTGCAGCCCTCCCTCTGCAGCCCTCCCTCTGCAGCCCTCCCTCTGCAGTCCTCCCTCTGCAGTCCTCCCTCTGCAGCCCTCCCTCTGCAGCCCTCCCTCTGCAGTCCTCCCTCTGCAGCCCTCCTTCTGTAGTGCTTTTTCACACTTCGTCCTCTCACAGCCCCTCTTCCGGTGCCCAGGATGGCTCATTTACTTATGATCTCTCCATGTCCATCCCGCCTTTGGCAGTGGCTCCCCAGGCAGCCTCCTGGCTTTTGTCTTTTGCCTTTTCTTTCTCTGCTGCCACAGAAGGATTTGGAGTTGTGGCTATGACAGGATGAAGATGTGGGGCAGCAGGGTCCAAGAGTGAAGAGAAGAAGCAAGTAGCTGTCTCTCAGGCTCAGAATCAGAGGTTTGGTTTTTGCATGTGACATGAATGGAAATCTGGAAAGCGTACCAGCACTGTCTACAGCCCTGAGCCTTGGACAGAGGGCCTTGCAAATGCTAGGAAAACGATCTAGCCTTGAGCTATATCCCCAGTCCAAGAACTCAGACTTATAGAGGTGACTAATCCTGTTTGGCACACAGAGGGTCTCCTGGAATGACACTGGGCTGTAAGCCTGGATATTATTTGGTTCCTCATTTATTTCCTTTCAGGAAGTACACAGTAGACCAAGGTCTCACAGCATGAGAAATGGGGTGCCAACTAACTAGGGGCTTTCTGGCTCCAGTCAACATCCTGCAGTGCTCCTTCCTGCTTCTCCCTTGGAAAACTTTGGTACCTGCCACTGGTTGGTTTCCTGCCCCGCCCCTCCCCTCCCTACCCCTCCCCTCCCTGCCCCACCCCGCCCCCATCCCTTATCCTGCCTGTTCTTCCTTCTGTTTCCCTTCAGCCCTCTGACCTCCGTTCCACTTCTTTTTAGATTTTCTTTTTCCATGTGTATGAGCGTTTCACTCTCATGTCTATCCATGTACCACTGGTGCAGGAGGAGGTCAGAGAAAGGTGTTGGATCCCTGAGCCTTCCTGTGGGTGCTAGGAACTGAACCCGAATCCTCTGGCAGAGGAGTCAGTGAGCTTAGCCACTGAGCCACCTCACCGGGCCCTTCCAGTTACACTTTGTCTTCCTTTGCTAACAGCACTGCCGAGCTGCTCCTCTTCCTCCTCCTCCTCTTCCTCCTCCTTCTCCTGTTTCTCCTCCTCCTCTTCCTCCTCCTTTTTATTCTCCTTCCTTATTATTCTCCACAGAGAACCAGCAATCAAGTTAATCCTTAGTTAAAATGTTCTACCCGATTTGTGTTGTAACAGCTCGGTGCTTCCTTCGTGCCCTTCATTTGTCATTTCTTGAGCGATTACACAGGTCACAATAAGTTTTCTATTAGTCTCACTGCAAGCAGGAAAGTAATTAGAGTTCTCAACGGTGTCTTATTTAACTAGCACACAAGGTACTCTTTCAGTTTGGCCAAAATAAACTAGTTCCTAATGGAGGAAATAAAATCTTTTAAGGCAATTAGGACTGATTTGTTTGCTTTCTTTGCTACGAACATGATTATCAAGATCACTCGTTGCATGCGTGCGGATTTCTTTTTTCCGTCTCACCCTGTGAGTCCTGGGGTTTAAACTCAGGTCATTGCTTTGGTGTCAAGCTCCCCAGTGGGACCAGATGGCCAGGGTTCGTTCATTCTCGTTTGAGATAGGGTCTCAGATTATAATCCAGATTCATCTGAAACTTGTGTCTAGTCTAGGCTAGTCTCAAAAATTCTAGCAATCCTGATTCAGCCTCTGGAATGCAGTGACTGCAGGTGCAAGCCACCCTGCCTGGCTGAAACGCCTTTCAACCTTTCTTCCTACAGAGTTGGGCAGGACTCATCCGGTTAAGCATTTACACATTTCACCCAAGGCAAAGAGGGTGGGGCCAACGAGACCACTTCCAAGCTGATTTGTGGGCTGAGGGTGAAGTTTAGAGACAGAGGATTTAGAGGCCCTGGATTTGATCCCCAGTCTCTCTCTCTCTCTCTCTCTCTCTCTCTCTCTCTCTCTCTCTCTCTCACACACACACACACACACACACACACACACACACTGCATTGCCTGAGGTGAACCCATTACCTGGAGCTCTGCCATTTTTTACAAGTCACTTTCTTCCCTTACACAATTCACCTACACAAGGTAGAGACAGAAGTCCTGGAAGGAGACTGTCTATAGACTAGGCAACAAGGGAAGGGCAAGAGGCCACTAGTGGAAGTACAATCTACCCAGCAGCTCAGAGGAGGCTGATGGAGAAGACTGGCCCAACATGAGGTCCAACGTTCAGAAAGAGCCTGACCATTTTCAGGAACTGACAGCAGTATCCACAGGGAGCAAAGAAAAAATGTGCCTTTGAAGGTGGAAAAAATGTGCAGTGTGCGTAGGCCTGAAGTCTGGCAATCCTTTCCCTCCAACTGTCTGCCAACTACCATGTGCTTCCCCATCAGGTATGCTCCTCAGTACCACCTCTAGGATGCCCTCCAGGATCTCTACTCTCTCCCATGGAGACGGTTTAGGTCACATGGTCACTGGAGCCCTTGCTTTTTTTGATACTTCTCATACTATTCTGGCTTGAATGTTATCTGTGCCCTTCTCCCCCTTCACAAGTGTCTAGGCATATGTCTCCAGCAGGTAACACTGTTCTGAAGGGTTATGGGGCATCTGACACTGTGGCCTAACTCTCAGAAGTGGGTCTCTAGGGGATGGCCAGAAACGTGATATTTACCTCTGGTTCTGACCCAGGTTCTCTTGTGATCCATCAAGATATGAACAAGAGTTCCCAAGTTCCCACAACCACAGGTGGAGCCAACCCAGCCACTATGTCTTCCCATCCATGACAGCTGTATCTTCCAAAGTGGGAACTCAAACAAGCCTCTCTTTCCCTTCCCCGAGGTAAAAGTCTCTAATACACATCCACACCTATGTTTGCTTGTTTATTGCTCATTGCTTCTTAAACGTCATAACTCTGTGGTCTGTCATTTTCCATGGTATGTTTAACAACACACCCGTAAGTCATATAGATAAGGTGGCAGGAAGAGTGTCCCGAGTTCCCGAGGACCACTTGCAAGGCAAGCTCTAGCTTCCCACGAAGGCCACATGACAGTTGAATGTCCAGGGATCCCCGAGAGGCCTGTGGCAGGGAACATAGCTCCTGAGCTGAAGCTTTAGCATTCGAAGGCAAGTTGGAGACAGGATCTCTAAAGGGTAGTATCAAGTTTCAACCTGACGTGATGCAGAATCTTCCAGGAGACAAATGTCTGGGCATGTCTATGAAAGAGAGTTTAGATTAAGCTAATGGAGTTGGGAAGACCCACCCTAGATGTGGGTGGCACCTAGATGGACTAGTGTCCTGGCCTGAATAAAAACAAGGGGAGCAGAACACCCCGTCTCTCTGCTTCCTGACTGTGGGTACAGTGTGACCAACTAACGACTCACATTCCACTGCCATGTCCTCCTTGCCACGATGAGCTGTATGCTTCAACTATGACCCCAAACAACCCATCCTTCCTCAAGTTACTGTTGTCAGCTATTTTGTATCAGCAACAAGACAAGTAGCTAATGACAGGACCATGACCAGTCTGTGTGACCTCCCCTCCCAGTAGAAGTCACCCTTTGCCTCCTTGGCAGGCAGGTATGTAGAGATGAGAGAGGGCTTCGTGGGCCTCCCACTCCCCTCCCGTCTATATCCCACCCAGACATGTACAGATTATCCTGTGCAGAGCGGATGTCAGAATAGCACAATTGTCGTAATTAACACATATGCCAGTCCATCTAGAGTACCCAGAGGGTTCATTGATGGCACTGCACAGGGTGGACCCATTCCAGAGAGGGCCCTAGAAATACATGTTTCATTTGCTACTGAAAAGATTAGTGTGTGTGTGTGTGTGTGTGTGTGTGTGAGCAGTTATATTTTCAGAATTATCTCTTCACTTTTTGCCTCTGGACTTCCATGATATCCAGTGTATATCTCTTTATTTTACAAATGACTTTATAATCATCTGTTCCCAAGGGTTTCCACTATGCAAGACTCTGGGCTCCTTTTGAACAGGGACTGAGATCATCAGTCTTTCAGCTGTGCCTCGACTCAGCAGCTCTCCCTAAGAAGGACTGTAGGTCACGGGAGTGGACAAAAGGCTCAAATAGGACCCAAGCTCCACATCACCTGCTGCTGGGTCTATTCAGGTCACTTCCCAAGAGGAGTCAACTTCATGTCAGCATTAACACAGCTTCAATCCTATCTTATGAGACTTCAGGGAATGTTGATTAAGAACCAGGCATTGAGGTACATTGACCTGTAGTCCCAGCACTCCAAAGTGAAGCAGAAGGATGGAACATTCTAGGGTAGCCTGGGTTACAAAGTGAGAGAAACCATGACTTTAAAAACAGTCTGTTAAGCAAAGTCAATCCATTTAATGTTGTGTTAGTTACAATTATTTTGGCTGTGTGTGTGTGTGTGTGTGTGTAAGAGAGAGAGAGAGAGAGAGAGAGAGAGAGAGAGAGAGAGAGAGAGAGAGAGAGAGAGAGAGAGAGTTGCTTGCTTCAGGGAGCCACTATCTCTCTGAGTCATAGCCTTTTCTGTAAAGACAACTGGGACTGGCCTTGCTACCTACGACCCTTGACACCCATGACCCACCCTGCAAAAAAACACTTTGTTCTGAAAAGCCTCCAAATTCTATTGCCTATGACTAAGTTCTGAGCGGGAGCAGAAACAAAGACTATGACCTTGAAGTTCACATCTGACCCAAGCAAAATAAATGTGAAATGTGATTGCTGATACATACATTTAGTGCCAGTTGGTTAGATCCTGAAGCCAAGGCCCTTTGTGGCTGCTGTTCTGTTGGATCTGCAGTGTCTCCCGAACCTCCATGGAGATGGAGGTTAACACTAAACTGTACTGTCTTCCTGGACTCCCCATGATGAGCCTGGCTCATTATTTCCATTCCTACAACTGGAACTTAGAACTTGTAATTCTGAGTTGTTTCCCTGACATAAAGACTGAACTTAGGATGGGGAGGTAAGAATTTGAGAGTCTGGCTAGATGAGTTTCAAAAGCAGCAGCCAAGTGGTAATCCTGGCGGGGAACCTGACGCCTGCCCTTATACTCAGTATGCGTAGCTTTCATTTAGGAAACACCAAGTCGGTGAATACTATCACATTTTAAAAGAAGTTCCTAAGTATTTTCATGTCTTCCTGGACCTTGGAAGACCATTTTTAGGCTCAGCTAGTTCCAATTTTCAGTCCTCAGAGGGGTTAAGGACCCCAGTGACAGGGCTCATCCTTAAAGTATGGCTTTTGCCTTGAGATGTGCCTGGGCATCTGGCTGGGGACTGGCCCGTTTTCCTTCTTGCCAGTGTTATATCTTCCCTTCAGAACCAACATGAAATTAATATGGGATTCAGTGACCATCTCTCCTCATGTCTTCCAGACCCCCACAGGCATCCTGGTCCTCATCTTCCTGTGTCCCTTTGCATACGTTCTGTCCCCTCTCCTATACCTGCTACAGTCAGCTGCTGCTCATCCCTGATCTCATTGTCTCTGGAGACATGTTACAGTGACAGCTTACACCTGGCTCTCTTTCCAGTAGGGTGGGTGAATTCTGGGCCTTTCTCCTCCCTTTATCACAAGTATCAATACTATAGTTTGGTCTAGACCAGCAGTTCTCAACCTTCCTAATGCTCTGACTCTTTAAGACAGTTCCTCATGGTGTGATGGCCCCAACCATAAAATTATTTTCATTGCTACTTCATAATCATAATGTTGCTACTTTAATGAATTGTAATGTAAATACCTGATATTCAGGATTTTTGATTTCTGATATGGGCTCCTGTGAAAGGGTCTTTCAACTTCAACAGGGTTGCCACCTACAGGTTGAGAACCACTAGTCTAGACTCACAAATGCTATTCATATCTTTCTTGAGTTACTCTGTGAGTAAATTTAGTCTTTGTGTGCTGACCCTGAAGCCAATTTAATGATAATCTTTATTGAGGGATTGCTTGTGTCAGGTTGTGTCTGCCAAGCTCTTCATATGAGTTATTGTTACAACAGGGGCTGGAGATGTAGCTCAGTGGTTAAGAGCACATACTTCATTTACAGAGAAACCAAGTTCAGTTCCCAGCTCCAGCTTCATGTGATCTAATACCCTCTTATGGCTGCTAAGGGCATTTGCTCTCACATGTACACACACACACACACACACACACACACACACACACACACATACATAGTTAAAATTTTAAGAAAAAGAAATTTTAAAAAAAGGCATTATAAAAAGCCTATATGGCAGGTGCTGATGCTGGTACCCATGGTACAGATGCCGTCCACTCACAGACTGACAGAAGCATTTGCTCCAGGCAGGAACCAGAAGAACCAAGACCCAGACCCAGATTTTCAGCCAAGTGTTATATTTACTTTTAACTACTCTGCATGTGGTGTCACTAACATGCAGACTATCTCTACAGAATATTTTCATAACTGGCTAACATGAGTCTCACATATATTTCAAAAATAAGAGTGGCTATCTGGGTTATCTATTTTTTGAAAAGCACGTTCTTTTATTGAAAAAGGAAGGAAAAATATTTTATGATAAAATTTAAGATTTACATGGACAATATTTCTGATAAAATAGAAGAGATATATAGAAAAAGACGTTAAAATTGACAGTTGTCATGGAAAATTAAAGAGTAAAGTGGTGGACATAAAAAATTGCTAAATTAATTGAAAAAGGAAGTAGAAACATTTTATGATAGAACTGAAGATTTATGTGGAAAATATTTCTGATAAAATTGTAGAAAAATGTAGAAAAACATGTTAAAATTGACGCTTATCATGGAAATTTTTATATAGATATAATAATGGTAGGCATAAAAGTATTCCTAAGTTGATTGAAAGTGGAATTATAAACATTTTCTGATAAAATTAAAGATTTACATGGAAAATATTTCTGATAAATTGAAGAAATAATAGTAATACATGTTAAAATTGGAGAGTATCGTGGAAGATTATACAGATAAAATGGTAGGCATAAAAATAATTCTAAGCTGATTGAAAGTGGAATTATAAACATTTTCAGGTACAATTAAAGATTACATGGAAAATATTTCTGATAAAATTCAAGAAATATATAGAAAAACACGTTAAAATTGACTATTTCATGGAAATTATACAGATAAAATGGTAGACATAAAAAAAAAAAAAAACTTTCTAGCAGGGTGGTGGTGGCACACGCCTGTAATCGTAGCACTCTGGGAGGCAAAGGCAGGCAGATTTCTGTGTTTGAGGCCAGCCTGGTCTACAGAGTGAGTTCCAGGACATCCAGGGCTACACAGAGAAACCCTGTCTTGAATAACCAAATCCAAAAAACCAAAAAAAAAAAAAAAAAAAAAAAAAAAAAAAAAAAAAAGCCAAACCTTTCTAAATTAATTGAAGGTGGAATTAAAAACATTTTGTGATAAAATCAGATTTACATGGAAAATGTTTCTGATAAAATAGAAGAAATATATAGAAAACATGTTAAAATTGAAGATTATCATGAAAAATAATGCGGATAAAATGGTAGACATAAAAAAATACTACATTAATTGAAAGAGAAATTACAAACATTTTTTGATGCAATCGAAGATTTATATGAAAAATGTCTATGCCTTTTTATTGGGGAATTGAGTCCATTGATGTTAAGAGATATTAAGGAACAGTGATTGTTGCTTCCTCTTATTTTTGGTGTTATTTTTATGTTTGTGAGGTTATCTTCTTTTGGGTTTGTTGGAAGAAGATTACTTCTTGTTTTTTCTAGGGTGTAGTTTCCCCTCCTGGGTTGGTGTTTTCCATCTATTATCCTTTGTAGGGCAGGATTTGTGGAAAGATATTGTGTAAGTTTGGTTTTATCATGGAATATCTTGGTTTCTCCATCTATGGTGATTGAGAATTTTGCTGGGTATAGTAGTCTGGGCTGACATTTGTGTTCTCTTAGGGTCTGTGTGAGGTCTGCCCAGGATCTTCTAGCTTTCATCGTCTCTGGTGAGAAGTCTGGTGTGATTCTGATAGGTCTGCCTTTATAAGTTACTTGGCCTTTTTCTCTTACTGCTTTTAATATTCTTTCTTTGTTTAGTGCATTTGGTGTTTTTATTATTATGTACTGGGAGGACTTTCTGGTCTGGTCCAGTCTGTTTGGAGTTCTGTAGGCTTCTTGTATGTTCATGGGCATCTCTTTCTTTAGGTAAGGAAAGTTTTCTTCTATAATTTTGTTGAAGATATTTAGTGGCTCTTTAAGTTGTAAATCTTTGTTCTCTTCTATACCCATAATCCTTAGGTTTGCTCTTCTCATTGTGTCCTGGATTTCCTGGATGTTTTTGGTTACAAGCTTTATGCATTTTGCATTTTCTTTGACTATTGAGTCAATGTTTTCTATGGTATCTTCAGCACCTGAAATTCTTTCTTCTATCTCTTGTATTCTGTTGTTGATGCTGGCATCTGTGACTCCTGAATTCTTTCCAAGGTTTTCTATCTCCAGAGATGTCTCACTTTGTGATTTCTTTATTGTTTCTACTTCTACTTTTAGATCCTGTATGATTTTGTTCAGTTCCTTCACTTGATTGTATTTCCCTGTAATTCTTTAAGGGATTTTTGTGTTTCCTCTTTAAGGGCTTTTACCTGTTGACCCATGTTCTCCTGAATTTCTTTAAGGGAGTTATTTAAGAACTTCTTGAAGTCTTCTATCAGCATCATGAGATACGATTTTAAATCCAATTCTTGCTTTTCTGGTGTGTTGGGGTGTCTGGGACTTGCTGTGGTGGGAGAGCTGGGTTCTGATGTTGCCAAGTAGCCTTGGTTTCTGTTGGTAGGGTTCTTGTGCTTGTCTTTCGCCACCTGGTTATCTCTGGTGTTCATTGGTCTTGCTGTCTGTGGCTGGAGCTTGTCCCTCCTGTGGGCCTGTAAGCCTGTGTCTGTACTCCTGGGAGACCAACTCTCTCCTGGCAGGATCTGTGCACAGAAGGCTCTGGAGCCACTTGGCTCCCTGGTGCAAATGGCGGCAGGAAGACCTTTGTCCCAGCTGCTCCACTGATCCTATGCCTTGTGGCTCCCAGTTGTTCCCCTCCAGAGTGAAGGTGAAATCTCACCTCCACACTCAGAAGTAAAAGCACTGCTGGGAGAGCACTCTCTCCTGGTGGGCTGTGCACAGAAGGCTGTGGAGTTGCCCAGCTCCCTGGTGCAAAAATATTTGGGTTATCTTAAGAATAAAATATTCTAAATATGTTTTCTTTATTGACTGCACGATGCAGTTTTGGGAGGGGGCAGAAAAGGAACTAGAGGTGACTGACTAGCAGATAAAAGCCATCTAAAAAGATATTGGAGGGGTTTTATAGGCTTGGATTTTGGGAGCCAGGTGTTTATGTTTTAATATTTTTCCCCAGAGATTTTTATAGGTCAACAATAGAAAGTCATGAGAATAAAGACCCCAGAAGCTGGCAGAAGACAAAACCATGAAGCTGGGCCATTGAAAGAAGGGGCGCCGAGAGAAACTGACACACCTCCATTGCTTTTGGTGGGTTTCCACCTCTGGTCAGAAAATGCTGGGAAGACAAGAAAAAAATCTGCTCCTGTGCTGAGAGCAGCAGAAATGTACTAAGGTCTCCCCAGGACGGTCTCCCCAGACTTTATTTTGTGATCCTGGCAGCAGGACTGAAAACCAGTCTGGTTTGCTAGCAGTGTCCTTGCTAGGATCTGCCAGTAGGGGACGCTAGTAAAAGACAGCCAGGCTGAAGGGGAGACTTCCGGTTCTTTTTCTATTTCCGGTTTGAGCATCACCACGTCAACGCCTACTGACCCCTCGAAAGACGTTCATTTTATTTTTGTACCTGCACTATGAACAGTTTACAGGAACGACCCCTGCCACCCTCTAAGAGGTCTGGATCTCAGCCTAGGGCTGCAGTGCTAGAGACAGACCTTAGCTCTAGCTGAGCAATGCTCCCTTCCTCAGAGCTCCGAGTTTAAACTAATAAGGGCTCTCTACGCAAACTTCAGTTTTCGCTATGCTCCATTTTTTGATTTCTCCAGCCAAGGAATGGTAGAGTAATAGCTACTTCGAATGGCTCCTGCCTGAATGTCACCCCATAGCAGTTATCACCTAGTTCCTTTGGGTTTGGGGTGCTGGTGATTAGACCCAGAACTTCATATTATGCTATACCGCAGATCTGGGCGCCCAACCTCCTAGATAAAGTCTCTTACACTCAATTGTTTTATTCAGACATTTGTCAGGGGATACTGCTCCTTGTTAGAGATATCTGGGGATGACGCAAATGCCAGCAGCTTTGAAGAAGACATTGCCCAGACTTCATTGCAAAGACCACATCAGAGGGTTTCCGTGAAGCCCAATATCCCCTAGTGCAACCTGTTCTTTAAACTATCAGCAACACGCATCTGTCAGATGCCATAGTGAGATCTACCCTCTGGATGGCTGTGTGTATTTCTGTGACCCACTGGTTTCTATAGCCACCATAAACAGACAAAGGGGACTCTTGATTTTGGACAAATAAGTTTTCCAAATTAGTGTACACTGTACAAAGTAAAGAGTCTCATTATGTCAGCTCATGTATGTAATGTGCTTTGATTATACTCATTTGATTATATTACCTTGTGTTTCCCCCCACATTTTCTTTGCCTTTCCATATCCTTAATAGCCCCGTGTTACTTTCATAAACCTCCATTCTGTGTCCCCTCTCCATGCCAGAGTCCACAGGAGAGTAAACATGACTTTATGACTCTGTTTTTTCTGTTCATCTATTGATGGGAATATAGGTAGATTCTTTAACTTGGCTGTTTTAAGTTGTGCTACAATAAGCAAGAGTCTGCAAGTGTCTCCATGGTAAGCTGACTTTGGTACCTTCAGGTGTATACTCAGATATGGTATAGCTGGGTCACATAGTTTCATTTTTATGTTTTTCTTTTGAGGAATTCACATACTGATTTCCATAGTGGCTGGACTAATTTACATTCCCACTATCAATGTACAAGGGTTCACCAACCCTACCAATATTGGTTTTTCTTATTCTAGCTATGCTGACTGGAGTAAGATTGAATCTTGATGATTTCCATTTTGCTGATGACTAAGGATTGGGTACATTTTCTCATGTATTTATTAGCTATTTGCATTAATTGGGAAAGTGTTAAGTTCTTTGCCCACTTGTTGATTGGATTATTTATTGTTGAATTTCTTTTTAAAGATGTTTTTATTATGTGTTTATGTGTGCTTGTATGAGTATAAGCCATGTGAGTGCAGGTTACTTTGGAGGCCAGAAGAGGGCGCTGGATCTTCTGGATCTGGAGTTACAGGCAGAAGTGGGATCTGGGAACCAAACAAAACTATGGTCCTCTTCAAGGAGTAGCAAGTATGCTTAGGCACTGAGCAACATTTCCAACCGTGTGAGGAAGCTTTTTAAACCTGTCTGTCAATTCTTGCTCTTATCTCTAAAATCTTGAAGCATTGTTCTTTTGTTTTCCTCTGGACGTTTCTAAGTTTCAGGTCTTCCATGAGGGTTTCTTACCTGTCTTGAGTTGGTTTTTGCACCGGGGGTTGCCAGGTAATGATCTAGTTTCAGCTTCCCAGTTTTCTCAGTACCACGTGTGAATGAGGCTGTCTTCCTTCAATGAATAGTTTTGGCCATTCTTCATCAAGAATTCAAGGACAGTTTCCATGTAGATTTCTTTTTTTGTTTTGTTTTGAGACAGGGTCTCTCTATGTAGCCCTGACTGTACTGAAACTTGCTTTGTAGACCCAGCTGGCCCAGCTGTCTCTGCCTCCTGTGTGCTGTGATTAAAGATGTGCTCATCACTCTGAGCTCAGTGTAGATTTACTCTAAGTCTTCTGTTCCCTTGTACCATTGTCTGTTTTTACTCTAGGAGCACACTGTTTTTGTAACAATGTCTCTGTAGTAAACTTTGAACTCAGGTATTCTGAAAGGTCTAGTACCTGCATTTTTGTTCCTCCCGTTGTAATTCTCTTAGTCTTTTGTTTTTCCATATACATTTTAGAGGTCCCCCTTCCCATTTCTCTTTGGAATTCCATTCAGATTTAGATGAAGATTAAAAAGAATTTGTAGGTCACTTTTCTAAATGGCAATTTTCTCACTATTCTGCCAAACATGTGAAGCCTTTCTATCTTCAAGTGTCTTTCTTTAGTGTTAGATCTCGGATAGGCTGTCTTTCTTTCTTTAGTGTTGGGTCTCAGACAGTCTGTATTTACACATCAGGCTGTCTTTTTTTAGTGTTAGGTCTCAGACAGTCCGTATTTACACATCAGGCTGGCCATATGTCTAGAAATGAGCTCAAGCTGGACTACAGGAGAATTTCTAGATAAAAGCAAGTATTCCTCAGGGACTTGAAAAGCAGGTTCCAATGGACCCAAAGGCACCATTTCCCTTAGCTCTGGCAGAAGGGACATGTGACGCCACTGACACATATCTGTGGCTGCATACAAAGCCCATGCTGGCCTCCGGGGTCTCCCAGTTCCTACTTGTTAAACATTTCTTAGCTCTTCTCACTTCCCCAGGCTCCCATCCTCTTTGTCAGGGACAAAGTCTTTCCCTTTGACCCTCCAGCAGATAGCCCTGGCCAGGCTCAAACTGCTCATTTCTGCTTTGAACTCTTCCAGATGTGTTTGGATATTTTCTTTCTAGTAGCCATATCCTTTCTTTTCTCTCTGTTCTGGACTCTAAATCCACCCCCCCCCCATAAAAAACTTCCCCTTAACCATACCATGGAGTCATATACCAACAGTTCCTTTCCTGTACTCCCTTGCATACACTGGTGCTGAAATGCTAGCATACATATAGTGCTTCATATTTTCTTTCTTTTGTTTGTCTTTCTGAGACAAGGTCTCACTATATAGCCTTGGCTACCTGGCTAACTCACTATGCAGCCAATGCTAGCCTTGAGGTTCATAGAGACTCACCAGCCTGTCCCCTGAGTGCTGGGATTAAAGGCTCCATCACCACCATGCCCAGCTGATTCTTCCTTTTCATCCTCCAGAGAGAGAGAGAGAGAGAGAGAGAGAGAGAGAGAGAGAGAGAGAATGAATGCTTGGGCATTTATGTTATCTCTGCCTCCTGGGTTGTCCCAGGAATACGAGGAGTGACAGTTTTACTCCCAAACAAAAGGAGTCAGGGTATATCTGTGATAGCTGTGTGTTGGGTGGGAGAGGGAAAGGTTTGCATGAACACTGAGTTTCTAGTGATTAGTGCCAGGGCAGGAGAGCATAGGCAGAAACTGAGCTCTTCTGGTTTCTGATTGAAATGCTTTATTGTTTTCTCAGACGTGGCCAGCGTTGTTCCTGTCCCTTCACCTCCCAGAATGACTAGTCCTTGAGAATACAGTCCTGAACGGTTTGCTTAAGTTCACTCCCTCTTCCTGTGAACAGGAAGTCAAAAGGTGAGTGACAGAGCCACCTGCTGCTCTCTCCTTTACATAGGTCTAACAGGAGCCTCGCGAGCTCCTTGGACTTCTTGTGAACATGAGCACTAGCCTGGGAGGTCAGAAGGCAGAGGCTGTAGTGTCAATTTGCACCTCTGTAGAACCGAACTAGCCTTCACTCCACGGACTCACAACACTGGAGAAAGCTCCCCTAAGCAGCCAAGAAGGTACCAAAGGTGAGAGCTCTCTTCATTTTCCTTCTCTTTAAATCTTATCCCCAAGAGTTACTACTGAAAAGGATATAATTTTATGTTCTCAAAGAGATGACCCTGCTGGAAGGATGTGTTATACTTTTAAGTTATTTGGGGGGAGGGGTAGATTTTCTTCCCCTGTTAAATCTGTTTTTTTTTTTGTTGTTGTTGTTTTTGTTTTTTGGTTTTTTTTGGTGATATTCAAGACCTTGTGTTTTATCTAAAAAGTAGGTGTGGTGTGTGGGATAAGCACCGGGCTAATTCATAGACATAAAGACTTGGAAAGGCAGAATGGAGAGAAGTCTCTGGTCTTCTAGCTTGGGAAGAGCTTAGCTTCTGTTTTTATATGAAGAGTTTAGTGATGACCAGTAGGTTGTGAAGATTAAATAGGACGGTGTCTAGAAATGACCGTAGTTCACAGATGATACTAAATATCCTGTGCACATAATCATGATCACCTCTGAGTAGAGATATATTTTAAATTAGATATAGCATTTGACTGCTGTTAATTTTTGGAAAATATTGAATTGCTTTATATTTCTTATTATTACGATTATTATTGTTGTTGTTATTTTTTGTTTTTTTTTTGTTTTTTGTTTGTTTTGTTTTCTTTCCCTCAGAGTCTCTCTATGTAGCTCATGCCAGCCTGAAACTCACTATGTAGATAGGTGGGCAAACTCAGAAGTCTGCCTAACTCTGCCTCCTGCCTGAATGCTAGGATTAAAGGTGTGTGCTACCATGCCCAGCTATTTAATATTTCTTTAGGGATATTTTAAAATAAAAGGTTAGCCAGAGACAGGATCTGAGTTTTGAATGATATGGGATGTGAAGAGTCTTAATATAGATATTAACAAACAGAAGCAAGAAATATTGCTTCCTTTTAAAGGGGCTTGAGTCTAGAACTGATGGCAGAGTCAAATTCTTTTAATTTTTTTCCAGACCTAGAAATTCTAGACTCCAGATAAAAGTTCATTCTAGGGCAGCAAGGGGTGGGAGGGAGGAAAGCGGCTGAAGGGTGGGCGCTTCCTCGAGCTAATTGTACCTTTAACTCCAGGAACCCAGCTCTGCGCTTCCCTCTCTCCAGAGGTAAGGGTGGAACTGGTTTCTTGCCTGGGTTTCACTCAGCTGTTTTTCCAGAGAAGAGATCTTTTCTGCCATCAGAAGTTTGGAGTTGAACTTGACATTCCTGGGAACATGTTTAGCTAGTTTATAATCAGAGGCTCTTTGTTCTGTTCAGAGAGCCCACTGCGTCCTCTGCTGGGCGAGGCTTGATGGTCCCCACCTGTGAAGATGATTTCATGGAGGAGGCTCTGTTGGCACTATCATATGTGGACCCTGGGCTGCTACCTGCTGCTGGCTGTCATTGCCCTGAAACTGTCCCTCAGATTGAAGTGTGATTTCGATGTCATGGACCTGGAATCAAAGGAATTTCAAAGCCGGTACTGCAGGGATTTCCTGTACAAGACCCTGAAGCTGCCAGCAAAGAGTTCCATCAACTGTTCAGGGGTCATTCGAGGGGAGCAGAAAGCAGTGACCCAGGCTCTGTTGAATAACCTGGAAATTAAGAAGAAGCGGCAGCTCTTCACAGAGGCAGACTACCTTAGTATGACAGCAGACTGTGAGCACTTCAAGACCAAGAGGAAGTTTATACAGGTCCCACTGAGCATAGAAGAGGCCAACTTCCCCATTGCATACTCCATGGTGGTTCATGAGAAGATTGAGAATTTTGAAAGGTTGCTGCGAGCTGTGTACACCCCTCAGAACATATACTGTGTCCATGTGGATCAGAAGTCTTCAGAAACGTTTAAGCAGGCAGTCAGGGCCATTGTGTCATGCTTCCCAAATGTCTTCATAGCTAGTAAATTGGTGTCAGTGGTCTATGCTTCCTGGTCCAGGGTACAGGCTGACCTAAACTGCATGGAAGACTTGCTCCAGAGCCCTGTGCCATGGAAATACCTCCTGAACACTTGTGGGACAGACTTTCCCATCAAAACCAATGCTGAGATGGTCAAGGCTCTCAAGCTATTGAAAGGGCAGAACAGTATGGAGTCAGAGGTACCACCTCCACATAAAACATCCCGTTGGAAATATCACTATGAGGTGGCAGACACATTGTACCTAACCAACAAGAGGAAGACTCCGCCTCCTAATAACATAACCATGTTCACTGGGAATGCATACATGGTGGCTTCTCGAGACTTCATTGAACACGTGTTAAGTAACTCAAAAGCCCGACAACTGATCGAATGGGTGAAAGACACTTATAGTCCTGATGAACACCTTTGGGCTACCCTTCAGCGTACCCCCTGGATGCCTGGATCAGATCCCTTGCACCGCAAATTTGACCTATCAGACATGAGATCTATTGCAAGACTAACCAAGTGGCAGGACCATGAGGGAGACATTGAGAATGGCGCGCCTTATACATCTTGCTCAGGAATCCACCAGCGGGCTGTCTGTGTTTATGGGTCGGGGGACCTGCACTGGATACTTCAGAACCATCACCTCTTGGCCAATAAGTTTGACCCAAAGGTGGATGATAATGTTCTTCAGTGTTTAGAAGAATATTTACGTCACAAAGCCATCTATGGGACTGAACTATGAGACACACTGCAAGACGATTGTTACCTGTGTGGCAGGAAAATGCCAGGACCTACTGGGGCAGTGTGGGGTAGGCAGCTGGGGCTCTAGACTCCATGTGTCCCTTAGGATGAGGGGGCTGCTATTGGACAGTGGGTAAGTAGACCTCTTGCCCCTTGTGAGCTATCACTGGTAAATGTGGCTATTCTCCAGTTCTCTTCCCAACAGGCTTTCTTTGGCTTCCTCACAGAGCTAGAACAAGAAATACTGTTATTTGGGAAAATAAGGGCAGGGACATGTGGCCAGGGACTCTGGATTTTTGTCTGAAGGTTTCCTGTCAGGTTCTCTACAGAGACTTAGTTTCAAATACCGGTGCCTGGGGGTTGGTCTTGGGAGGGGAACTTTAGTGGAAAGAACCCTCCTCTTTTGTATTGTTAATTTAAAATAAATAGCTTCTAAACCAAAGCCCTACTCCTACAGTGTTGTCTATGAATCCAGAAATAATCTAAACAGGTAAAATGTGTGAGACATTACTCCTATGTTGAGGACAGTTAGTGTCTAGTGGCTGGTAAAGAAGTCTCCATAGCAAACTATGTAGATGACAAACGGAATCACAGAGCTAATTCTGTTACCGAGAGCCTTCCTAGTTTTGCTTTCATTAGTAGACTCTGAATTTTCCATAAGGGGAAGAACAAAGTGTTTTCTCTAGTTTGCCGATTATGTGCTTAGGAGAAATGTAGCTTCATGGCCAAAGCTTAGCATCCGGCACCAAGCAGCCAATTTCACTGGAGCTTAGTTTGGTTGGGGTAGAGGCTGCCCTGTTAACCATTAGGTTGGGGAGTAAAAGGAAACTGTTTTGCTAACCTAAGATGGCTGAGGATTCTGTGCTTAAACTTCTTGAATCAAAGTGTCTTTATTTCATTATGTGAATATCAGGCTCACTAGTTGCCACTTTGTAGATTGTGCATTTCACTGTGGGGACACAATAATGTGTATAAATACATATGCGCAAATGCTAAAATACAGTAGATTTACAGGCACACATTCCCCTGTGAAATCACTTCCTTTCTGAAGGCCCAGAGCTAATTTCTGGTCAGTATGCATTCTATTCTTTAAGGAGCAAAGGGGACTGAAAACTATAGGCAGAGCCTTTGACTAGGGTTTAGCTGACTTCATGTGTCTATGTCCTAGAAGAGGGGTTTATGTACAAATTAACTTGTGTAATTTGAATGAGGCTCCCATCAATATGTAGAATGTTAACAGGTTTCTTCATTTCATGATCCTGTTAAGTCCACTTCTATTGTAGCCTTGTCCCTTTAACAGTTAGTGTGTGATGGGAGTGTCTTTTTATTTATTTATTTATTTATTTATTTATTTATTTATTTTGGTTTTCAGGCAGGGTTTCCCCATATAGCCCTGGCTGTCCTGGAACTCACTCTGTAGACCAGGCTGGCCTCGAACTCAGAGATCCACCTGCCTCTGCCTCCCCAGTGCTGGGATTAAAGGGATATACCACCTTGCCTAGTGAAATTTCTATTTCAAAGTGAGCAACTTCTTTTTTAAAAAAGATTGGCCTCTGTGGGTAAAGGGCATTGTCACCACAAATCATATCCAACACTGCAATATTGAGTCCTTGCCTGCAGCCTTACCTCAGAGGTGACAATGTCGTGAAATCTGTTGCCAGCAGCTGTGACTATTTTTAACCCATCCCTCAGAAGGAAAGAAGAGGGGCTGCTGGCCTGTGGGACACATATCCTGAGACACATATCCTCAGACAAGAAGCCAGACTCTTCATGGTCAATTTTCCCCTAAAACTGAGCTGTAGCTTTCCATAGAAATACATTCAAGCTATTGGGCTGTAGCCCTGTCATGTTTTTGGAATTTTCCCAAGCATTAAAATTTTTTTCTAGAAAATATGTCAGGTGGATGAACTTAGTTTGTTAATAGCACGAACAATAGTCATCAATTCAGAAGGATCACACTTCACCTGGTTTGTTTAGTGTACTTTCAAGGTCACATGGGTAAGCCAGCACGTCTGTTGATCTTTCCCTTTTGAGTCTTTTCTGTTTTGTTAACCCTTTGCTGGAAAGGAAACGCCCTAGAAACAAAGAGAGCTGTTATACTTGTACCACCGTCCAAGGCTTCAGTTTCCTCATTTTGATGCATTGCTGTCACTGAGCTGTATTTTTAATAGCTTTTTGCTGCTCATCTATCTGTTCTTGGTTTAGTGAACGTTTACTAAGAGAACAAAAAGCAGCTGCTAACTTTGGGGCATCTAATTTAAATGGAGAGGTCAGATATGCTGTTTAAAAATGGAGTGAGCCGGGCAATGGTGGCGTACGCCTTTAATCCCAGCACTTGGGAGGCAGAGGCAGAGGCAGAGGCAGAGGCAGAGGCAGAGGCAGAGGCAGAGGCAGAGGCAGAGGCAGAGGCAGAGGCAGAGGCAGAGGCAGAGGCAGAGGCAGAGGCAGAGGCAGAGGCAGAGGCAGAGGCAGAGGCAGAGGCAGAGGCAGAGGCAGAGGCAGAGGCAGAGGCAGGCGGATTTCTGAGTTCGAGGCCAGCCTGGACTACAGAGTGAGTTCCAGGACAGCCAGGGCTACACAGAGAAACCCTGTCTGGAAAAACAACAACAACAACAACAACAAAAATGGAGTGACTAATATCTTGCCTGTTGACCCAATGCTGCTATGTAGTCAAATGCTAAATTCTGTACCCCAAGATGTGGTTGCCCCCAGATGAGCGAATTCCCACGTATGCCAACTTTTGTTATGCAAATCTTGCTCTCTGATTTTAAGTTAATTGGTTAAGTTTAACCAATTAAAGTTAATTGGTTAATTAACAGGCTAGGCTATTGTGATCAGGCAAAATAATAACTGTTTTCACTGATCATTCTTTTTGTTCTTGGTTTAGTGAAAGTTTATTAAGAAAAAGAAAAAGCAGTTGTTAACTTTGGGGCATATAATTTAGTTGGAGAGGTCAGATAAGGTGTTTAAAAATGGAGAGACTAATGTCTTACCTGCCTTAAAACGCCTTCACTGGCCAAACCAAAGGTCTCTCCTTATGTATCTCAGTCGGAATTTATTGCAAAGGTAGAATAAGTTACGATTCTTCATAAATCTTGATGTGCTAACTACTAATAAAACAATTCATTCCACACATGTGAACAGAGTTCTTGGTGCTTACCACACATTGTGATTAATTTTTTTTTAATTACATTTATTCATTTGTGCGTGGAGGGAGGCTTGACAGGACACACACACGTGTGATGCTTGGGTGTGGTGGTGGTGGGGGGACTGTTTGGGGAGTAGTCACTAAGTCCACCATGCTCATTCCAGGACTGAACTCAGGTTACGAGGCTTCGTGGCAAGAGCTGATCAGCCACATTGCTGACCCACACATTGTCATTGACACTGTGAATACAATAGTCATCAAAATGTGAACATTCCCACACTCACATTATTAATTATTAAAAGTGCCAAGTGCTAGAGAGAAATTGAAGGGTGGTGATGAAGACCTTGGGAGAGTTGGGTGCAGAGGACGTTTTATAAGGTGGTTGAGGAGGCCCTAGTGAAAACACCACTTTCTAATAGAGGTCTGAAGGAGGCTAGAAAACAATCCAGGGAGATTAATGAAAGAAGAACATTCTAGATCAAGAGGAGAGACTTGCAAAACCTTTCAGCAGGAATGCACATGCCAAATTTCAGAACACCAAGGAAGCTAGTGTGCATGGAATGGAGTGGAAGACCAGTTGGATAACTACCAAAGAAAAGGGAATTATCAGCTTAGCAATTGGGCAGCCCCATCAATCTGGTCTCGGGTTGAGTATCTTCCTGACTGCATCGGAGTTTCAGTGAGGGACTGGATACTAGGTGGGGCTGTGGGCATGTCTGTGGGAGTTGAGTCAGTTAATTGATGTGGGAAGACCCAATTTAATCTAGTGGTAGTGGCACTATGCCTTGAGTAGGAGGTCCTGAGCCATATAAGAGTAGAGAGACTTCTGGATTCCTAGAACTCAGGAGGCAGGGGCAGGGGGACCTCTGTGAGTTTGAGGCCAGCGTGGGCTACATAGCAAGTTTCAGGCCAGCTGAGCCACACTGAGAAACGAAAAAGGAAAGGAAAAAGAAAAAGAGTGAAGAAATTGAGTACTAAGCAAGCAAGCAAGCATTCATCTTTCTGCTCTTCCTTGTGGATTTGAGGTCGGTAGCTGTCTGGAGTTCTTGCCTTGACTGGCCCCTAATGATGGACTGTAACCTAGAATTGAAGGCCAAATAAACCCTTCCTCCTTTTAATTGCCTATTTTTAAAAAATAGAGTGTTTTATCATAGTATCAGAAACAAGACATGGCCACTGGAAGGAAACAAAGATCTCTTTTTTTTTTTCCTCCCCGAGACAGGGTTTCTCTGTATAGCCCTGGCTGTCCTCGAACTCAGAAATCTGCCTGCCTCTGCCTCCCAGAGTGTTGGGATTACAGGCGTGTGCCACCACCGCCCTGGAGAGGCTTGTCAGAGTGCCAGGGGTTCAAGGGAGGCAGGGATGGCTAGTGCCCGGGATGGATGCTTTGTCTTCACTGGAGTCATGGGCAAGGCCCCCAGTACTGGAGGCAGAGTGGGTAGGCTCAGCCCTGGGTGGCTGTGCAGTTGTGGATTAGTGGAATAGATCCTGCCTCTTTGTGTATTTTTATGTGTGTGTGCTCACCATGCATGTGAAGAGCAGAGCACTGGAGGTCTTCTTCAGTCACTCCCCACCTTCCTCTTTTGAGCAGAGGACCTCACTGAACCTGGAGCTTGCCAATCTCGATAGTCTGGCTGGCCAGCAACCCCCAGGGAATCTCTGCTTCCCTGTGCTGGGATTACTGGTGCATGCCATATCATCTGGCGTTTTTTTAAATGCATGGGTTGGGGATTAAACTCAGGTTCTTCTGCTTTCTAGGTAGGCACTTTACTGACTTGAACCATCTTCCTAGCCACCCCCTCTCATTAACATATCATCTGAGGTATAATATACATATAGAAATTACAAAATGCCCATATATGGCTGAAGAAGTTTTACAAAGTAAGCACACCTGTACAAGTAGAACCCAGATCATAGAATGTAACATGACCTACATCCCAGGGTGCCTCTGTGGCCTTTCCTTAGTGAAATCACTACACCATTTTACTTTCCTATTAACAGGGTACATGGGTACTAATTGCTTTACAGTCTCACCAACATGTCCAATATTCTGCCTGTCAATGCTGCAAGAGAACAGAAAAGGGTATCAGCTGCTCTGAAGCTGGAGTTAAAAGTGGTTGTGAGCCACTTGATATGAGTGCTGGAAATTAACTCAGGTTCTCTGTAGAAACAGGCCATTCTCTTAACCACTGGGCAACCCTCTTTAGCCCAAACGTATAGTTTTAAAGGCAATTTCTCCTGGACTGGAATTTCAGGAGCTCCATAGACTTAGAGTTGAAGAACGTTTGGTAGAGAGTACACAGTGATCCAAGGAGCAAAGCCCACTTGATTCTTTCAGCATGTTGCAAGCTGCTGCACTTTTTATAAAGTAAAACACCTCGGTTACCTCCAATTTCGATTCACCTATGTACTCAGAAAAATAAACCATTTTATTACATCATGCAAAAGAAAATTAGACATACGAATTTTTACCAAAGTAGAGGCATTTTTAGAATGGATTAAAAAATCAATTTATCCTTGAATACCTTTGAATCAGACAATAGTTATGTAGACTATATTACAGCACAGAATATATGTTGTGATATTAACATAATGCGGTCAGAAAACAAGCAAGCCCTAAGCATTGTATGCTGTAGAGTGTACTTACTGGTGTTTAAAGCTTTTTAAGTTTTGAAACAGAACTCAGCTGGTAGAGCACTCCCTTAGCATGCATGAAATCCTGTGTTGGATTCCCAGGATCACAGAAACCAGGTGTAGTGGTGCATACCTGTCACTTGAGAGGTGCTTATTATTTCAACAACTATTTTTAATACCCACTTCTCACCCTTTATGTTTTCTGAAATGATAGACACCAAGTCTTTGTATTAATATCAATATTACATTATAATATATTAACATTAGTTGTAAGAGCCTGTGTTAATCCAGTGGGTTCTCACTTCATTCCATATAGCATGTCCCTTGGTGAGTAGCAGCAGAAATTTAAAATGCTTCTATAATTACCAATGCCACAAAGGATAGCTGGGATATTTTCATGCATTAATTTTTAGCTGTTAAGGTTTCATGGTTAGTTTTCTCCCTGACTGAATTTTTGGCCATCGAAGCAGACTTCTATCAGGATCTCACAGCCACAGAATGCCTATCCATTTGTATATTTACTCTCTCACTCTCCAGAACCCATATATGGAAGGAGAAAACAGACATCCTAAGTTTGTCCTCTGACCTCCGCATGCATGCTGTGGCAAACATCTGCCCTTGATGTCCCCAATCACACGCACAACATCAACAATAAAGTCTTTTAAAAAGCAGGGGGCGGGGGGAGTCAATTATAATGGAGACAAAGTCTTTTTTAGGATGTGACTCCTTTATTAGGTTACATGTTCCACTTAAGTTTTGGTAAAGCAGGAACTTTATCCCGAGCTTTAAGAATGCTTAACATTGTGCTGGGAATGTAGACCAGAGACATAACTATAGCTTTGGGTGACCTGTCTGCCTTGTCTGAACTCTGGATAAGTTGTCAGTTTTGGCTATTGTCTCACTCAAAACAATAGCATTATTCAAAACAAAACTGATTCCTATGATAAAAGTTGGGGCCAGGGTTTTTACATCAGCTTGTCAGGCTGTAGAAACAGGACCAGGGTTGGCTGTCTTCTAGCTCCCTTTCCCCAGCTCTACTGATTCCAATTCTCATCCTGATGTGCTAGCTCAAGTAGCATGGGAATGCGGATGTTCACTTTTACTGAGTGATAAAGGCCACGTCTGTAAGTGAGGTCTGGATAAGTCAACACCAAATCCATCCCTCAGTTACCTAGTATCTGATTTCTCAAGGGTCTAAATGCCATTTTCTTCATTGTATTTTCCTAGTTTGACAAAGGACAGTTTTTTTTTTTTTAAAGATTTATTTATTGTTATATGTAAGTACACTGCCGCTGTCTTCAGACACACTAGAGGAGGGCGTCAGATCTCATTCTGGATGGTTGTGAGGCACCATGTGCTTGCTGGGATTTGAACTTAGGACCTTCAGAAGAGCAGTCAGTGTTCTTAACCACTGAGCCATCTAAGCCCCCTCCCATTCGTGTATACAAAGATGTAGAAACAAATATATATTTGTACTACAACTTTAACAAAGATTTGTGTTTTGCTTGCATGTATGTCTATATGTCTGTATGTTCACCACATGCATAGAGACCTCAGAAGTCAAAAGAGGATGTTGGATTCCCTGGATCTGTAATGACAGGTGGTTATGAGGCACCATGTGGGGGCTGGGAGCCAAGGGTCCTCTTGAAGAACAAGTGCTCTTAACCACTGATCCATCTCTCAAGCCTCTGGATTTTGGATAAAGATTAGAATTTCCAGTAATTGGTTAAGATGTAGATAATTTAAAATGTATGATCACTGATAAGGACCAGGTCAAAAATAAGTGACATGACACAGGGGATTGCTGTTTGGAGCACGGCCTTGGTTCTGCTATACTAGTTATATTCATCTCACTCCTCTAGCTCTGGTTGCTCACACTGACAATTATCTTTGAATATGTTCTTTGAAAAGAAAGTGTGTGAGATTTTCTTAGTAAAATTCCATCCACATTCAGGTCTGCCTCTGGTATATTCAATATTAGATAAAATTACAATTGACAAGGGGAACAGAATTTTATTGAAGGATACCTTTTCCAAGTCCCTCTTCAGTTTATCTGGTATTTTGACAACTCCCTGCTAACCAGCTGCATCAAGTATTACTCACAACAAGTTTTAAAACGAGTTTATTGAAGAATATTCTTATGAAGGCAACTACTTTTGATTTGTCATTAAAAAAAAGTTACATTTCTTTATGCTGTGTACTAAAGGTCATTTAAGAGAACAGAGTCACATGCTTCTCTCTGTGGGATCCTTGGGTAGTATATATAGCACAGTGTTGTCATTTCTGCACCGTGAGAATAAATAAAAAAAAGTCTTTTCCATGTTTCTCTTCAAAACGCGATGAAAATAACAGAAGGTGGCATAAAAAAGTCGCATTTCTCTACTTATTCCGTAGTATTGGAGCCAGTATCTAGAAACAGGAAAGAGATCAATTCAAGGAGCGAGTCCTAAACATTAGTACTTTAGGAACAACTAGGAAAAGGAAAAGTCGTTTATGGACAGAGGAGGAGGCAGGTGGACAGGGGCACTCTGGAAAGGCCCTGCCAAGGTCAACAGCTTCCTTCCCAAGGCAGAGATAAGACACAGCCTAAACCTCTAAAAGTGTTTGCTGTGGGCTAATATAATCAACTTCTCCATGCTACATCCTGCTTGGAAATACAGAAACCTTCTGGTCTAGCTATTGCTGCCCTTTGCTCTGCTACTTTAGTGGAAACACAGCTTTAGGACACCAATTTTTACAAGAATGGAATTTTAATGAACTGAACTTAATTTTTGAAGGCCAAATTGTATTTTATCCATGTCTATGATTTCATCTTTTTCCGTGGACACAGATAAAATGGAATCCATCACAACCATTTCTTAAGCATTTAAATCTTGGTTGAGGATCAATTACTATGGCTTCATTTAAATGAGGGCAGCTCTCCAGTGACCCCCCTAACTGAAATTGACATGGGTAATTTGCTACTTCTTATTGCCTGAGGTTGAAATACAATCTTGTAACTTTAAACAAGAACAGCACTAAGGACCACCAGGCAGAAGCTCCTGGAAGTGAACACATCTACCCACACTGGGCTCTTTCTGCTATTATTAAGGTTCCTGAGAGACTTTTGTTATATGGTTCAAATGGCAGAATCTGACCCTCTACTATGCACATCTTTCCTGCTTAGTACAATAGCCACCAGTTAGCAACATGTAGCTGTTTAAAATTTCAATTAATTCAAATTAGCTAATGAAATGAAATAGGATGAAAGTTTTTAGTTGCCCTACTCACATTTTAAGTGTTCAAGAGACATGACTACTGAGACATGACTATGTGACTACTAAGGACTGCAGACAGAACATTTTCATCATTACAGAAATTCTCCTCAATAGTATTGGTGCTCATCACCTGCTCCTTCCTCTAGGGCTAAGGATTGAACCTAAGACCTCATATATGCTGAGTCCTCTATCAATGTGCTAACTCCAGCCCTCTCTTTACTCTTTCAGACAGGATTTCTTTTAAGTTGCTCAGGCTGGCCTTGAGCTCACTCTACAACTTAGGCAAACCTTGAAGATGGTATCTCCATTTCAGCTTCCCAAATAAAGCAGATTACAGTTCTGTGCTACCTGGCCCATTTACATCAATTAATTTATTTCTCTAATTCTATGGTCTAATAAACACTTAAAAGCCCAAGGGTTAAAAGGATGTTATTAGGTTAAATTACAAGAGAAAATGTATATAAATTATTTCAAATATAAAAGTTATTTTGTAGAGCAGGAAACAGTATCACCTTTGTAGAAATGGAAAATAACAGGTGACCTAAATGTACACTGTTCCTAGCAAAAATAAAAGATCGTAAGTATCTGCTGGTATACAAAGAAGTCTCTAGGACTATGCTAAGGAGTCCTAGCCAGATTTATGATGAGTAAGTCAGTATAATGGTGCTAATTTCCTAGATGTTTTGTCATCTGGAAGAACTTTGGAAAAAAGCCTGAATAGATGTGGTAGCATGTCTTTAGTCCCAGCATTTCGGAGGCAGAGACAGGCAGACATCTGAGTGTGAGTCCAGCCTGGTATACAGTGAGTTCCAGGAAATTAGATTAAAAAGAATAATCTATGTGAAAAATAATGTATGTGTAAACATATCTTTGTGTACAGATGCATTACTATAAAATACATTCCTAATACTTGAAAATCGTTTTACTTGTGAAGCTGAACACTTCTCTGTAGAGGTGGGTCACAAATGGAACTTTTCTGTATTCTCTACATTTCTTCATTGATTAGATATCTCTTTAAAAATCCAAACAATGGGTAGGCAGGGTAGCACATGCCTTTAATCCCAGCACTTAGGAAGCAGAGGCAGGAGAATTTCTCTGCGTATGAAGACAGCCTAGTTTACATAGTGAGTTCTAGTCCAGTGAGGGCTACTGAAATCCTGTCTCAAAAACCAAAACCAACAAAATCCACAAGAAATGGGGATATTACTTTCTATATCTCTATTGGCCTTCCTTCTCATAACTCCCTCCTTGTAGTGTCTTTTATAGTACAGGGACTGGATCTTTAAACACAAGCTGCTTGGATTATAAATTAAATACATAATAAAACTCAGGTTGGGGCATGACTTAGTACTAGAGCACAAATACAGCAAGTACAAGGCCTTGGCTCTATTTAAAAATAAACACAAGGAAATAAGCAGTCACAGAGCACAAAGCAGAGGTGTGCCACTTTAACCTGAAAATGTAAGGACCTGAAAAAACTTCAAGGTCTGATATGGAAAATTCTCTTGCATAAAATGTGCAAGTCAGAGGAATGGTTATCTCTCATTATAACTGCCAGATTCATGATCAGTTTAAATCAGCTTTAAAATAATTAACTTCTTATATATAAAGTGTAGGGTTAACCAGCAACACAGGAATTTTAAGATAAATGGTCAAAACTATATTACTTCTTTAAGGAGAAAGGTGGCAGTGAGAAGCCTAATGACTGCTTCAAAATAAGCAACTCAAAGGAAAGAAATTTAGGAAATAGCTTATTTTCTTTGCACATGAATTTAATCTGTGTTAAGTGTCTATGTGTCACCTGAGCGTACAGATGAAAGGCCAGTAGAGAACAGATGTAGGATCCTGAAGCTAGGTTTTTAATCTGAGGGTGATCACCTAGCTACTTTCCTTTGAGGTTTTCAGACAGATCAAGATAATTAAAGAGGAGAAAAAGATATTTCAACAAGTTCTGCTTTCACAGTAATTAGGGGAGCACTTACTTTTACCATCACAGGCTACAATTTTCACTTTATCCACTTTTATAAGTTCTGTCACCTCTCTGAATTCAACATCATTCAATACAAAAGTCCAAACATTATCGCAGAATCTGTATGTATTTAGAGAGCCCTTTAAAACAAAACATTGAGAAATGCCATGAGAAGCCATTGTTTCCCCTCATGCTTTATTTCAAAGCAACCCAAGAAAGCTCAGCTACCAAGTATAGAGCTGCTAAAAGCAGTGTGCTTAGTGCTTAGCTTAATTTTTTTAATTACTTACTTAATTTCATCTACTTAGAACCAAGCAAGAGAAAACCTGGATAAGTCAGCTCAGGGAAGAATTTAAAAACATTTTAGCTAGCCTACTATTTTCAGTACTCTAAAACAATGTGCAAATTACTTACCTGAGATGAAAAGGTGTATGAAAGCTTGAATTTGTATGTCTACTGCCCTCTTGTGGATAAATTATGAAAATTTCATTTGAGTTCTCTCTCTTTTTTAACATTCGATATATTCTTTATTTACGTTTCAAATGATATCCCCTTTTCCTGGATCCCCCCCTCTCTTGAGATAGGATCTCTCTACATAGCCCTGTCTAACCTGGAACTCACTATGTAGACCAGGCTGTCCTTGAACTGTCTATTTCTTTCTCCCAAGTGTTAGGATTAAAGGTGTGAATCACTATACTCTGCCCATTTGATTACTTTTTTTTTTTTTTTTTTACTATATGCATGCATCTATGTGTTTGGTACATGCTTGCCTGAGTTTATATGTACTACATTTGTACAGATGACTCTATCAGTCAGGGGAGGGAATCTAATCCCCTGGAACTGGAATCACAGGTAGCTGTGACCACCTGACAAGGGTGCTGGGAACCAAACCCAGATTTTCTGCAAGAGCAGTTTTCTTAGCCATTAAACTTTCTCTACAGCTACAGCCCTCACTTTTGACTTTTTGTTTTTTTGAGATTGGGTTTTACTATGTAGTTCTGACTGTTCTGGAATTCAGTATATAGACCAGGCTGGCCTCCAACTCAAAGAGATCTGCTTCCGGAGTGCTAGAATTAAACACATGTACCTGGCTCCATTTAATATTTAAGACTCCATATTCCATCGTGTGTTCATTTTCTAAACTTGTATAAAAGCCGAGATTTTTTAAAAACATTAAGCCAAATCCTATTATTGGTTCAGAAGCATCACTGTTGCCTATTATTTAAGACTACTTCTAAATCAGCTTTTTTTTTTGCGACTCTACATAGTGTCTCTTTAGCTAGAATTTAGAAAATTACCAATTTGTTTCTCTCCATTTTACAATATCCACAGCTGTCAAGTTCAGTTAGATGTGCCTTTTAAAGTCTCTTCTCATCCACTTGTCAAATTTTATACTATTAGAGACATGACAACCCCCGACCCCGCCCCCCCCCCCCTTTCAAGCCCTGGCTGAACTCGGTCTGTAGAGTTCTGGCCTCAGAGGCAGAGGCAGAGGCAGAGGCAGAGGCAGAGGCAGAAGCAGAGGCAGAGGCTGAGATCCACCCGACTCTGCCTTCCCAGTGCTATGATTAGAGGTATGTGCTATTATGCCTGGCTGATACATTTTTTTTTTGACTATGTGTGTAGTTTGTAAGTATGTAAAACTGATAAGACATTTATATATAACATAAACACATTTTATTTCTTGAGTAAAATATAAGTCAAATAGAGACCTCATCTATCTTGTTTACCTTTGCATTTGCAGTGCCGAGAGCAACCTAATAAGGCACTTAAAAGCTTAAAAAAATACATTCCTTTGTATTTTATCAACAGAATATTCTTCTTGCCTTAAAACTGAAGTTTTCTTAAGTGTAAAGTAACTCTTAGGTTCTTTTCCTGTATTGGCCTTCATGTTTTACTTCTAGAGTAGGGTTGTATCTTGTAACATAGTGTAAGATATTAGAGAACTATAACAGGGTAACAACAAACATCATTATTCACGATGTGTCTCCACCGACATCACATGATAAACTGTTTTGCCACATCTTGCACTAAGTTCTTAACTATAAATCACCATAAGATTGAGAGTGGTATTTTGTTCAAAGCAGAGATGATCTGGAAGACAGCCAGCTACCAGAACAGACTTTATAAGCCAAGCTATCTAGGGTAGATGGGAGGCAATAGGATGATGCTACAGATAGCCAACCTTTCCTGAAGGACAGTGCGTGAAACACACAACTGAACTTAAGAATTACTTATCACTTACCTTCCATCTTGCAGCTAATACTTTCAGGCCTTTGAAATCTCAGAAACTCTCCAGGGGAAAACAAGCCAAACATATATAGGAAGATTTGTGAAACAATAAAATTAAAATCTAAAAGCAATTCTGTAACACATGGAATGGATGAACTTAGCACAGCTGACTTAACAACATATCATTCAACTATCATAGAACAAGTTCCCAAACCAGACTAACCCAATCTTCCTGCTATGATGAGTTAAGTCAATGCAAGCTCTCAGTGTTCACATGTACAGACTTCCAGATACAGGAAAATATCCTTACCCTGAAATTGACTCTGTTCCTGACTCTCTGAGCCAATGCTGAATTTATAGCTTTATCAAACTGAAGTAGAACTTGAAGGGCAAGCTGGGGGGTGATCTGTTGAGACTGAGAAAAAAAAAAGAATATAAAATTCGCTAAGAACACTTAAGACAAATCAAGTATACTGATTATAGTCTAAAAGTTAACATAAGTTATTCCGAACTTGTGAAGTATAAAAACCCTTATTCTTCTGTGACAGTGAAGCAAAGTCTGAAAATAACTACACTATCTTGACAAGAAAAGGAAACTTGTGGTGAGCTTGTAAAGCCAGAAAAGATTTGCTAATCCTTCAGTGGCTGGACAAAATATTCAACAAATGGGAAGCCAAGATTTTTCTTTTTTTGTTTTGTTTCAAGACAGGGTTTTTCTGTGTGATCTTGGTGTCTTAGCACTCATTTTTATAAATCAGGCTGGCCTTGAACTCACAGAGATCTGCCTACCTCTGCCTCCTGAGTGCTAGGATTAAAAATGTGCACCACCACTGCTACTGTCCAGCTAATATATTTTTCTCTTAATAAATCATTTGAGACCTATATATAAAGAACAAAACAAAACAAAACCAAATCATACCAAAGTCTATATAATAACACCAGAGCAGATGGGACCAGGCATGGATGGTGATGCACAGCTGTAATCCCATGTCATCCCAGCAGGCGGGGGCAAGGGCAGGAAGACCAGAAGCTCTAGGTTATATATTCTTATTCCCCCTGCCCCTCTCTCATTGATATCTAGGCTATTCTCTTTCTTTCATAAATATTTATTAATTTTTATGTATTGAGTGATTTGTCTTTATATACACCCAGAAGAGGCATTCAGATGGTTGTATAGATTACAGGTGGTTGTAAGCCATCATATGGTTGCTTTGAATTGAATCAATTAGTACCCTCAACTGCATCTCTTTATCTCTTATCATCTGTTAGCTCTTTAGCCTTCTAGGCCATTCTTAACTACACACTATTCAATGACAGCCTGGACTCTGTCTCAAAAAACAAAGCAACCTCACTCCCATATTTCCCTCCATATTCTAACAGAACATAAAAAGAAATACTTAGCACTTTCTTAGTTGTGTGATTTGAGTAAGATTAATTCTCCTAAAATTGAAACAGAAATTCAAAATTCTAACTCAAATCTCAAAGAATTTTATAATACTGGACAGAATTACTTTTAAAGTGATAAATTTGCCTTTCCTCTAAATGTAAGATGAGAAGACTAATTTCAGGGATCATTTCTGTAGTTAATCATTAAACATCAGAAGGCAAAACCATTAATTTTACAATTTTTTAACAAGACATTTTTTGGCCGCACCTGTATGAGCTCATCAAGGCTCTCTTGAAGACTGTTCCCCAAAGTTGTATTTCTGTATAACTGATATGCCATGGCTTAAAAGGAAGCAATTACTTTTTCTTCAAGCTTGCATTGATGTCCTACAAATTTAATATAAAAGACCAACTTGTAACAATGTAAATTATATAGTAGTCTATCACTTAAAGTATGCTAACATGGAACTATGGGACCTCAATTACAAATAACTACATCAATTATCTTGTAAGTTCAAAGAAGTTGATTTTTCTGATTTTAGCACCAGTGTGATATTAATCTTTTTAATTCAGTATGCTGACAGATTCATTAAAATGTGCATCTTTATTTTTTCCACAGGTTTCCCTTAGTTTAGAATTTTCCACATAGCATAATTCTACCTGCTGTCACATAGTGACGTGACATCTGCACTTGGGACCTTTGTTTTTCTGTTTTTTTAAAATTCCATTAAGAGTTTTCACCAAAAGGATGGCACTATGATAGGAAACAGACAAGATGAATAAAGATGAACAGATCCTAAAATCTGTCTACAAAGGGTAATGGACACACAAAAAGGTTAAATTTTATGTAAAAAGAAATAATTCATTGTATGATGTAGGCTACTTTAAGGACTGAGTTGGCTTAGAAAAGCTTCCCAGTTTTTAAAGGAAAGCCACTTAGAATGGGTAAAGGTAGAAGAGGGTAACAAAAGCCACAGAAGTGTGAAAGTGTAACGTTTGTGGAAATCTCTGTGAGTAGAGAGGAGCAGCAGGTGAGGCCGAAACACGGGACAAGACGAGTTTGCCCCACAGAGAGCTGAAGGCAACAAAAGCCCTTGAAACAACACTTCAAGCAAGAAAGGCAGAAAATCCAGCTTATGGGACCTGAAAAGGGTTATAGAAGTACAGACAACACATGTGGCCTCACAGTACTTATAGGCCAGAGATGGACAGGAGGAGACATATTAAAACAATCATTCTCAGAGGAGACTTGGTGAGGCCAGAGAGGCGGCTCAACAGTTAAGAGCCCTAGCAGCTCTTCCAGTGGATCCAGGCTTGATTGCAGGTAACCACATGGCAGCTCGAAATCATCTGTAACTCCAGTTCCAGGGAATCTGACACCCTCACACAGACATATATGCAGGCAAAACACAAATGTACATAAAATAAAAAAAAAAAAATCTAGGCCAGGCAGTGGTGGCGTAAGCCTGTAATCCCAGCACTCTGGGAGGCAGAGGCAGGCAGATTTCTGAGTTCAAGGCCAGCCTGGTCTACAGAGTGAGTTCCAGAGAAACCCTGTCTCGAAAAAACTAAATCAAAAAAAAAAAAAAAAAAAAAAATCAACCAACCAACGAACAAACCCAAAACAATACAACAGAACTAGAAATCCTTCCTGAATCCTAAGGAGCTCCTCTCCAAGAAGGAGTACAAGGAGATTTAGTAAAACTAATGACCTGCCATCTTCAGATTACACTTGGTCAGCAACTGATCCAACAGATCATTCTGTGATCTGTTTCTTTTGGGTTGCAGCTCATGGAACTACAGTATTTCCTGTTTTCTTTGACAATTCTTCCTCAGCTCTCTGACTTCCCATTGCTGAATTACTCTAAGGCTCCGAAGTCTTCTCTTCATCTGCTTTCCTTGTTAGTTATTGCATCTACACTTATGGTCTTAAATCCCATCTATGTGTTGATGACTCTGAAACTTATATCTCCTTCCCTAACTTCTCTCTTTGTACCCATATACAGAATGGTATACTCTACATTGAAACAATTATCAAACAGCTAAGACACTTCTACAGTTAAGAGAAAATGTAGAGGACTCTTGCAGAAGACCCTAGTTCAGTCTGAGGCACCGGCATTGGGCAGATCACAACAGGCTGCAACTCTAGCTCCAGGGAATCCCATGTCTTCCTCTGGCCTCCATGAGCACCCACATACATGCATACAGGCACACACAAAGTTTCACTCCTGTCAATAACTAAGGCTTACACATACATGGCACTGTCTTTATCTACTATACTAGATACTACAGGAAGATGGGGACATCTAGTTCAGCTGTGTATGTACCACTCAGAACAATGTAATATAGTATGCATTCAAAAACTATTTGTTGAGTGAAAAAACTTGGCACATCAAAGTACTAAAACATTAGAAATACATTTACATGGGGCATATTTTTATTTTACTGACAAAATTAATGAAAACTAAAATTGAACAACTGCATCCACCTATTCCCTTCTGCCTATATATATTTCGGTCAGATCTGTCTTTATAGTCATGTCAACATGTTTTTATGAGCATGCGTTTTTCCACCTACCAGGCCCCTTTCCTCTAGCAAATGTGAAGATATCGTTTAACATTTCAAGTGATTCCTTCTTTCAGAATCAAATTTTCCCTTCCCCCATCATTTCTATCTGCAAGCAAACTGGCAGCTCCTTCTCCCACTGTGGATAGAGTAACAACAGCAGCCACTCACATCCAACTGCCCTGCCCACCTACACTGGATTCCTCTGATTGGCAAAAGTTAAGAGTTATTTGTACTCACGGCTTTCTTTCCATTCTCCCCCTGCCCCTAAACTCACAGCAAGCTTTAGGCTCTAACTGTAAAGAAACCCACGCTGCAGGTCAGCAACAGCACTGCTAAGACTGATCTTCACCAGCCTGGAGAAACGGACACAAATGACCTCTGGTTACAGGATCTCTGCTTGGTACTTCACTTTCGGGTTTGTCTTCTTAGATTCACTGATTCATCCTGCTGACTGGCCCTCTTCTCTAGGCAACCCTGGCTTGTTTGGATCTCTGCCTCCTGGGTGTTGGGATCAAGGGTATATACCACCATGCCTGGCTGGCCCGCCCTTCTCCACTCTTTACAATCACAAGACAGTATTTGACTGTTTACTATTTTTGTTCTAAACACACAGAGTAAATTTACATTCATTCTAATGACTCTGAGCATCAGCAGGCGATTCCCAAATTCACACACTCTCCTAACAATTCTCAATTCTGGAACTAATCTATTCAAAACCTTTACTTGTCCTTTGTATCTCAGTTGAAGTAACACTGTACTTCTATGGGCCCTCAACGTCATATAAACCATAAAGACAATCCAATTCCTAGCGAATCTTGTAAGGGTAACCTTCAAAACGAACCCAGAATCCAACCATTTCTCAACATCCACATTAATACTTGCTTGTGCTAGGCCACTAGTACAAGTCATTTGACTCCTGGTGTCCAGATTTTCCTTACTCTACACTTGTCCCCACACTTCATAACTTGCAGTGGGGTTATCTTTTGAAAATATGGACTAGAATATATTTTCCATCAGCTTCCATCAGGCCCGACAATCTAGCTACCCTGTATGTTTGGATTTTATCAATTTTCCGCCTCCCCTTGCACTCTCAACTGCCCCCGAGCATGACAGGCATGCCACTGCCTTTGTGATGGCTGTTCTTTCTGCCTGAAATGTTCATGCTCAGATATTAATTTGGCTAACACACAACTCCAATAACTCCACTTACTAGCACCTAAACTGACCACCACATATGAACTCCAACACCCACTATGAAACTTCTACAAACCTTTTATCTCGCTAAAATTTTTTAATAGCACTATCTGCCAACAAGTTACACAATTGTCTTATGTAAATTTTCCGCATAAAATGTAAAGTCCACGAGGGCTTTAGGTTTTGTTCACTTGATGTACCCTGAGGGCCGAGAACACTACCAGATACTCCACGAGTGTCAAACAAAACACTTAGCTCATTGAAGGTAAAAGCCAGACAGTACGTGTATGGTGAAGGGGCGAAAAAGGTCAGAGTGATAGAAACTTTAAAATAGGCCAGGAGGGCGCCATGTCACGCTCCATTTGACATCTAAGCATTATTTAGAAAACAGCTAACAGCGACTGCCTCGGCCATCTCCAATCTTTTTAAGGTGGCCGCAGCCGCAGAACTTCGGAATCCCCTCCTCACTGTGGAGCTGGAGCGCAAGCGCGGTGTGTGCCTGGTCTCAGCCAGACGCCGCTCCCCTAAGCGCGGCCTGAGGAGAGCGGGAAGGCGGCTGCTCCCGCGCGGCTGCGGCTGCCTGGGCTCGGCTTCCGCCGGCACAGCGCTCGGTACCGCCCAACTCGCCGCGCCTCCCCGCTCCCGGCCCCGCCGCAGCCTACCTGAGGGAAGGCGCTTCCGCCACGGCGGTAGCAGAGCCAGGTAGGGAGCCCGCTGCGACCACCTCCTCAGCCGCGGAAACCGCAGCCCTCTGCCTGTGACCCGGAAGTGTTCGCGCGACCCGGAGGTGACGCCACAGGAGCCACTGCGGGTCCCCACCTTAGTTTCCGAGAAGGGGCGTGGTCTCTCCCGTTGGGGCTGAGTGAGAAGCCCCTGAGGCACCTCTCTGGCTTGTCAAAATTTGTGGACTGCAGTGTAGTGCAGCGAAAGGTTTGTGAGTCATTAATCCTTTTCTTTCTTTCTTTCCTTCCTTTCTTTCGGTTTTTTTCGAGACAGGGTTTCTCTGTGTAGCCCTTGGCTGTCCTGGAACTCACTCTGTAGACCAGGCTGGCCTCGAACTCAGAAACCCGCCTTCCTCTGCCTCCCAAGTGCTGGGATTAAAGGCGTGTGCCACCACCGCCCGGCATTAATCCTTTTCATTTGGAAGATTTGCATAAACGTTGTGCCCAATACAAAAGCAAATACGTGGATATTCTGAATTTCCAGAATTTCAGATTCCTTTTTGTATTAGCCGGGGTGCTTGGTTTTCTGCTTTCCAGACAACAGCTATGGGTACTGCAAATGGCCAATGAGTACATGAATTGTGACTTTGGAGTCAATTCAAACACCAGAGGTCTGAGAATGAAACATGTTCTCCTTTGTGCCAAGCTGTAGGCTCTCCTTTTTAGCCTTTTAAAATCATATCCTTGCAACCCAAACTAGTTAAATAATTTGAAACTATGAAATACAAACCTGATTAAAGTTCAAACAAGCCGGGCAGTGGTGGTGCACGCCTTTAATCCCAGCACTTGGGAGGCAGAGGCAAGCGGATATCTGAGTTCGAGGCCAGCCTGGTCTACATTGAGTTTTCCAAGACAGCCAGGGCTACACCGAGTAACCCTGTCTCAGAAAACAAAGTTCAAATAATGTTAAGATTTTAAACAGGCTGTACTTGTTATAAATAAAAAAAAAACCAGAAGCATCCACACTACAGGGTTGCAAAGACCTAATATTTGAAAGGCTTCACCAGATAATTCAGTGTAAAAAGTTAACAATTAAAAGATGAAAACAAGGCACAATTGTATATTACAACTAATTTATTAAAATGAATTAATGCTGTAGTAATATGTGCAACAAATGATGACACACCACTGTATTTCGAACAAGTCAAAGGAAGAGAAAATAGTATATTTTTCAGATCATCAGCTTCTCACTGATGAGAACCAGAGCTGTATCCTGCAGAGGTAATCAGACTGAATTCTCATTGAAATGACAGTGCTAGAGTCAATATTATCTAAGAACAGCAAAAAGGTCACATTAAGCTAATTTTGTCTAAATGACAGCATGTGAGCTCCTAATGAAAATAGTTTTGAAGTATGAATCAAAGTGCAATGGTGTTTGATGAATTCCGAATTGTGTTCTACGTAAACAGAACCTCAAGGGCTGCAAGCCAGCAGCCCTGTACATCAATATTTACTAGCTGGGTTTTCATGAGTAAACAGTGGAGCAGCTGTTAGGACATTAACCTTTGGAAGTCTATAGACAAGGGTACAATGGAGTAACTAGCCATTACCAAGTTCTCTTGTCAAACTAGATACACAAATACACAACTTAATATTCAAGTTTTAATTATTGTAGGAAATCTTAGCTATCTGAAATAGCTTATATCATTTTTAAAACTAATTTTAATGCACTGTGTTACTCTAGCTCCACCCCCAAACCCAGGGCAGGTCCCACTCTGTACACCCACCCAGGCTGTCCCAGAACTTGCTAAGTAATCCAGACTGGCCCCAAACTGCCAATCCTCCTGCATTAGCCTCTAGTGTTGGAGTTACATGCACACACCACCATGGTAGGTCCCAAAATGATTGGTTTTCATCTGGTGCTTGATTTCAAGTGCTTTATGTGAAGTTATCAGAACATTTTACATTTGGTTCCATACCATTACATATTATATATAATAGCAACAAACTGCCCTATTCAAATTAAGAGTTACCTCTTATGGCTCCACAACCTGTTTTGTTTCAATTACCATTTAGAACTTAAAAGCTCCATTACTTGGGTCTTCTGCTGACCTGATTCTGAATTCATTTAGGATCTCGCAAAGGGAGCTGAAGGTAAAGGCTCCGCTGACAGGTCATTTGTACTAGCTTAGAACACTGGATGGCCTTAGCAATGCCCACTACACAATTCTCATTCCCTAGTATAAAGTAAACTCTCACTAGCTTCACCTATATATAAATTTTTCTTATTCCAGCCAAGATATGACTGCAGTATCTAAAGAAAATAGGGGTATGGGGAGCGAGGGGAGACAGCACAACAAAACTGATGCAGAATGGGGTGGTTACCTCTGTTGTCAACTGTCTCCTCAGCATCTCTAACAGTGTTAACAATTTTCTATCCCCACCCCCATTGTTTTGAAACAGGGTTTCTCTGTGTAATCATGGCTGTCTTAGAACTCAGTCTGTAGACTAGGCTGTCCTCAAAGTCAGAGATCAGCCTACCTCTGCCTCCAAAGTGCTAGGGATCAAGGGTGTGCGCCACCACCATCCAGCAATAATTTTCTACTTAAGATACAGGACAAAGAATGCCAAAGCTATTGTCACCTTTCATAGAGACCTACCAATTCCATCAAGAAACTGGCCTGCTCTTCTCCATGTGTCATAGTGCTAACTCCCAGCACGTCTGCATGAGATTGCCTCTTCCAGTTCCCTAAGCATTCTCATATGTGGCTGCAGGAACAGGATACAAATTCTCTGGATGAATACTGTCAAGGAGCTGGTGACACTAAGGCATGGCACTTAGCACAGAAGCCAATATTAACATTTACCAGCCATGAAGGGTAGTATCAGTCTCAACTTGGGACACTGTAGCTGCTACGCTACAGACCTGCTTCTGTCTGAAGATGCAGAGGACAGGAGGACATCATCACCATGGCCATCAGCAGTTTTCTTGTCAGTTCACACTGTATATGATGTTTCCTTGTGGATACAGGAAATGGAACCACTGGCTGCCATGCAGAGTATGTCCCTTAAGAGGGACACTTGTGGGGGTATGTAGGTGATAACCAAGTCTTTCTTTGTAATGGCTCATTTTTCTCACTTATCTTTTAACTCTGCTTAGTACCACACTTCTGGCACCTCTTGCCTCATGGAGTTAAAGGCTTCAATGTGAGGTGGAGACTTCACAGCTTCCTTTGTTGCTTTTTCAGTAATACAAGCAGAACAGACACATTATTTTCTAAGAAAAACTTGATAAAAAGGGGACAATCAGAGCCAAACATGAGTGTAACAGACATGGTAAGAAAACATGGAACTAAAGCTGGCAAGTTTACTCTTTGCATTTTCACCTCAATTAGTAATGAAAATTAAAATACGATGTGGGAACATATTATATTGTGCCAATTAAAAATCAATTTAATGTGATTTTCCTCTAGCCTACTATTTCATCACCAGTCACACAGGTATGTTTACATTTACTGTGGGCACATCTCTACCCACATTCAAGTGCAGGTTGAAGCAGTTTCCCCTTTCTTCTTCAGTCATGAGCTTGCTATGTACCTCTGATGGGCCTTACACTTAGAATTCTCCTGTTTTAGACTCTCTAGTGCATGGCATATGTCACGATACTTGGCTGTTCCTTGTGAATTTTATTCATTTTTAAAAAAGATTTTGTGTGTCTGTGTGTGTATGTATGTGTGTACACACACACACACACACACACACACACACACACACACACACACACACACACACACACACGCATGCATATGCCCAGAGGCCAGAGACTGCAGAAGTCCCCTGGAGCTGGAATTATAGGCGGCCATGAGCTGCCCGCCATCATCACTGGGAACTAAACTTGAAAGTGTTCTTACAACTGCTGAGCCAGCTCTCCATGTTCGAACTGAATATAGGCTACTTCTACTTTTTAAAAACTTACAAACCAAACCAAACAAAAAACCCAAACAAACAAAAAACCTCCAAACCCCAAACCAACTACTTCTGCAAAAAGTAAAACACAGTAAAAAGCTGAAGCTATTGTCTGTATTTTGAAACTGATGATCTCAGTACTTAATGTGGAAGAAAATAAAAGACAAAGCTCAGTCCATTCTGAGACAGAGACAGGTGAGAGGCCCCGTAAGACGACGTTCTGTACGCTACTCATGACTCGGGGGTTAAGTTCAAAAGGGTAGCTATGTAGCTATGTATGCCAGGCTGACCTTAAACTCACAGATCTCTGCCAGCCCCTGTCTGCTAAATTTTGGGATTAAAGACAGATGCCACCACACCTGGTGCTATACAGTTATTCTCAAAGTTCCCTTTACCAACACAAGTAAAATGGTTTTGGCTCAATGTACTGAAATAACACAAGTGCTGGATCTATGCTGAAGGTTATGGAGAAATGTTTTACCCAGAAAGTCTTTCAGCTTGATCTTAACTGGTTTTAACCTAGCAGGACAAATTTATGCCTGAGAAAAACAAAGAAAAATTCTCTTTTGCAATAGAAGCTTAACCCTAAAAACTGACCGTGGTGAAGGTCATGTGCTAAGCATGGGAGAAAATAACCTAAGCTTAGCCTGCACTTGCTTCACTGCTGTTTTGCTAGATCACTTTGGTAAGCAGCTTATGTGAAGGGCTGGATGTCGTGAAGCTGATATGCACTAAATATGTATACACCAGGCAAGTCCATGACACAAGACTAGACAAACTCATTGTTTTAGAATCAGACCCTGTTTGGAGGCACAAGTAATATTTATTTCAGTTTTCAGTCAAGGTACTAACCACATGAAATGAAGGCTTACATACAGCATACGTCGTCCTGAGTACGCAGCAGCAGCACTTCAACCCTTACAGAATTGACCCGTGTACAGCACTGTACCCCATCTAATAGCAATGTGAACACCCATATGTTAGGCCAGATTCCACTGTGCTCAAATAGCGATGAGGAAGTCCTCGGGCACAGTGCCACACCGTGAGAGCACTGCAATAGCACTCCACCTGCTCTACAGATGCAGCTGACCGTGAATACTCATAGATGCCTCTGCAGCACCTCACAGCTTCACACACAACACAACTCATGTCACACTACTGAACATACCTTAACAGCTTGCTTTCTTTCTCTTTTAAACAGTTCTGACTTTGGGTAAAGTAAAATGTCCCTTATATACAAATATATAAACCCTAACTACTAGCTTTTCAAAAATCTTTAGTTCTGGTTCTAACATTTCTTTAAAGAGGAAAGCAAGTCACCTGCCCTTTCACCACATTAAGAAACAATGTGCTTTCAGGTGAGAAGCTCAGGCTGCAACTACTGCCTGGACCACATGCATGACCTTAGGTACTTCTTGGCGTCAGTTTACCTGTCCCTGCTTTAGGACAACCCAGCCTAAGTTACCCAGGAAATGTATTCAACCATTTACAAAAACAGTCTTACATGCATTTTACATTTAAAATCGTGGTCTTATTTACTTGTAATATATTCATCCCCACAAGATAGGTAAACACTAAAAAGTATTGCCCCCAACATAAAAAATATATATTATTTCTTTCCTTTGTCATTTATGTATATAAATACTTTACTGAAGATGCATCATTCAAATAAACAAATGTAAAAATTGCTTTATATAAAGTGTAGTTCTTTGCTATTTAGCAATATAAAATGATTACAATATAATTAGTCATTAAGGAGCTAAATTCAAGAGTTGCAAACCATGACAGCAGTGAACAGTCCCTTGTACAAGAGTCCATTTGAAAAGAAGTCAAGTAAATTTTGTAACAGATTACATAAACACTTGAGTCACCAGTGCACTAGGATGCATTATAGCCCCGCCTCCCCGGTGCTCTTTGTCTCGTCTGGGCTGGATGTGGAACTTACTGCTCACTTTTTGGTGGTTCTTGTTTTCCATTAAGCTCTTGATCAACTCTGTTCAATAAAAAATACAGCTAATTAAAAACAGTCATGACACTGGCAGCTGGATGATTTCATTCTGAGAATGACTACTTTTAGCACAAATTATTCTGTTAAAAAAACAAAGCTTTGCAAACAAAACAGATACTAGGGGAAAAAAACCAAACATTTCTCAAAAGGAACAGAATTTTTCTAATCAACTGGACCCTGGCAAGGATACAAACATTGTCACTATTTCTTTAAAGACCACAGGATACTTTATGTTCATAGCCTTAACATCCTGAGAGCTGATGAATTATTATATATATGTATACACAATTCCACTACAGCAAGAAGTTTAGTGGGTAAGACTATTGACAGAAAATCAGCTCTCAAAAATGACTGTTAACTGAAATTTAAATGCACCACTTAAACCACCAACTGACCAATTAACGTTTTAAAATCCAGAACCAAACTGTATTACAGAATAGCAACTATTTTCTGGAACTCACTGGTACACTGTGTGTGAACGCTTTTCATTTATTATGAAAGCCATACGGACTTAACATTCAGAAGTATCTATAAGGGTTAAAAAATCTCACTGGATTAATGGTTGGTTGCCAGAGGTACTAAGAAAAAGTAGGCACATGGAGATGAGAAGAGAATGTGGTAACAGTACTGACTCTGTGGTAGTATGGCTCGTGTGGGATTCATAAGTCACACTAGTACAGAGCAGGACGGTCCTTTTCACACCTGTTCCATTACTACAATCACCTAATTATCTGTCAATCAAAAGTAAAAAGCCCTGGTCTGTTGGCATCAAAGATTACCTAATACTCTTGTTAAGGCCTACAATACACAACTGATTTTTTAAAATATGAACTAGTATTAAGAAGTAATTATAGGCACTGTTGAAGCATGGCAGCTGCCTGGCCACAGAACACCACGCTACAGAAAGAAAAGAGGTAAAACATTTAAAAGGACTATACTTCAATCCTTAGTTCTTAGCCAATACTGGGAACACCTCTCTGGGTTCCACTTAACGGATGCTTGCCACATCTACCACCCCATGTCTGTATTTAGAACTAATAAAACAAATATTTCTCAAATCATCTTTTTAATATTAAAGGAAGTTTTGTAAGAATTAAGTGCTGAAAGACATCTGTAATCACCCTACTGAGGAATGAACACAAGCAAAATGGAAAAAAAAAACAAGATAAATGACTATTTCATTTTTCAGCAGGGGAACATAGAATAAAGAGAAAAGCAGAAGGGATTCTAAGGGAGAAATACTCAGGATGGAATAACTGTGAATGCTTTCAAACAACAGAAGTAAAACATTAAGTTTTACTTTTTATGAGATGCTTGGATTACTTCTGACAGCTGATAAAACACTAAAACCCTTTTTAAAGGGTTATTACCAGCACATTTCCTCAAAAACAAAGCCCCCCCCCCCCCAGTGTCCCTTCCCCCAGCTCCTGAAACTCACTATGTAGATCTGGCCACCCTCAATTCACAGAATCTGCTGGTCTCTGCCTCTCAAGTGCTGTGATTAAAGGCACTTGCCAGCCCCAACTCCCAGCAAGTCATTTTAAAGTCTAGAAGGTAGGTGGCTTCAAACTACTAGCTATAATTATCGATGATACTTTGAGTTTCATCCACTCGTCAGGCATATACACAGCATTGCCTAGAGAGAAAAGCAAAACCCCATTACCTAAGCTACTGCTGACATACTGCTTTACACAAGATTAGTGAATCTTGTTTAAACTGTAAAGTGCTACACAGAAATAACTCTTAAATGATTCGCTGAATTCTCACCAAAAGAATCAAACTGTTCAGAATTAAGACTACACCAGCAAAGATTCTAACTAGTCCCACAGATGCAAATCTCTCATCTTAGTCTCTAAGATCATATTAAGTGACATTTTGCTAATGCTGTTGTTAAAATCTAAAAATAAAATGAAGTCTATTAACAGTGGGTGAGGTGGTAGCGCGACACAACCTCACATCTGGATACTGAAGCAGAGACTGTGAGAGAGAGGCCAGCCTGAGATACAGAGTAAGACCAGCTCCAAAACATAACAAAACTCCCAAACTAAGCTATGAAGAAATGAGGCCCAAGGCTCATGATTTTCTAAACTACTATATGAAATGCTAAACTATTTTATACTCTGCCTTTCATCTTTATACTAAGAAATTAACAAATGAAAGGTTGTTACACTCAAAGCAGAAGTGTTCAAAATTAAATTTAAAGTAGAAAGCAGAGTGTTTAACTGTTAAATGATATACTGAATTTTAGGTATTTTATCACATGTAGAGTTTGACTGGTTAGCAGGCTATTTAATTTAAGCATATAAAGAAAATCAATGTTGGTTAGCCAAAGAATATATGCATTGCAAATATAATCATTGCCCCCAAGGGAATAAGCTGTTGCTTGAAAATGTCTGTATACCTATTTCAAAAGCAAAATTCGAAAGTTTTCAAAGGCCTGGGATTTTAACCAGGGCTTCCATCATTTCTCTGGGTTCAGCACACACAGTGGGAGGGCGCTGACGTGAGCACATGCATTAGCATGCTCATATTGAGCAGGAGGAGCTTAGGGTTTGCCCTGTACTGGGCTCTGGGCAACATTTATATTTACAAATGCTATTCTCTGTTTGCAAGCTAACCAACTAGCAGCAGGGTTAGTCTTTGCGATGCAAATGGACTAGTCTAGATGCAACCCAGTCAAGGTGTGCATGTACCTTTTTTGTCTCTTTTTAAACTTTTCTTCTTCATACCTTGGTAAGGAAGAGTTATTTCAGTAAATGCACATTTTGAGATTAAAAAAAAAAAAAGACTGAACGTGTTAACTGTGTAGGCACAAGTATGAAATGCTAGCATTTAACATGATGTAGAGAATAAGAACCAACTTGGTAAACTCTGGCTCAGATACACTTAAGCCTAAACCCTTAGACCAACAGTCAGAGAAACACTTCCTGCACCACAGCTCTGTGATGCCAAGGGTTCAACCCACAGTCTCCCAAGTCTCTAAGCAGGCAGGGGAAGTGAACAGTGAAACAGGAAATTCTAGTTTCTGGAAAATATTAAGACCAAGCTGATTTAAGCAACAACTCATTTCTTTAGCAATGAGTTCCTTCAGTAATATGGTAAGCTCATTCCATGTGAGGGAGTAATATGTCAAGTAGAGAAGTTACTCTACAGGACTCCTCTTCAGGAAGTCATCTCTCAGACTGAAGGCAGTACTTAACATATAGAAGGATTCATGAGTGGTCATCACCTTGTTATGTAAATATGGTGCTGTAAGGGGAAAGCTGTGGGGAAAACAGGTTCTTCCTCTACTTCTTCCTTACAAACCCCATGTTCTAGAACACAGTGAGGTGGAGAAGCATTGCTCTTGCACAGAAACAGGAAGAGAAGGAAAGGGAGACATACTGTTTGATGCACTCTGGTATGCCAACATACTCCATGGGAACAAGCTCCGCCAGCTCTGCCAAATTAAAGACGTATCTGATTTTCTGACTGAATTTTGAACTGGGAAGAAAACACAAACAATTATCTCAGTACTTCTGACACCTAAAACTGACATTTAAATACAATTTTTTAAAATGGACACTCAGAAAATTACCTGATAAATGGTCTTGTAACAGCCAGAAGTGTTCGGATAAACCAAGAGGGGTGCACAATGATTAGAGACTTTAGGTTTTTCCTTAACCTGGAGACAAAAAGAAAAAAAAATTATACAAATTTCTACAAATTATAGCACAAAAAAGTTAGACATAAATGAATATAATGCAAGTTTGTACAAAATAGATGGAAAAAAGTTACCAAAAATCTCCATTTCTGTATAAACACTTCTAAAGACAAGAAAATACATTCTTCCCTCCTATGCTGTGAAATATAATTTATTTAATTTGTCCAAAATCATGTCTTATTTTGCCTGCTTTCAAATGTCTCCTAGCATACACACTGATCCAGCAAGGAAAGAGCTGATACTGAACATGAAAGTAAACCACTTTTTCTGTTCGAATCTAGGGAGAAACTGGTATTTGCTTCTAACATCGTAAAAGGCACTAACTTGTAAGGGGGCAGGGCAGAGAAAACCAAAGGAGTGAGCCCAGGAGTCAGACCCAACAACATTTAGAGTTTTAAAAATTGTCACTATAAAGTCAAAGCCTCTTTTTAGATATTTCTTTGTATTTAAAAAAATTACAGAAGATAGTGAACATGTTTGCCTATAAAAAGAAACCTATTAACAAGTCAGGGTAGCTGGGTAGTGGTGGCGTACACCTTTAATCCTAGCACTTAGGAGGCAGTCTACCGAGTGAGTTCCAGGATAGGTAGGACTACAGAGAAACCCTGTCTTGAAAAACCAAAAACCAAACCAAAACAAAAATCCAACAACAAAAAAACAAAACAAAAAAACAAGTCAGGGTAAACCACTTGAATCAACTAAAACAAAACTGAACCATTAGCAAGATTAAAGTTGCTTCACTGGTGTGGACAAATGAGTCTCAAGAGAACACACTTTCAGTGTTTGTTCTGAAAAACTATAGCTGGACTAGTATCTTTAAGAGACCTGAGAGCTGGGGGATGGCCTGGTAAGTCCAGTGCCTATAGTGTCAGCATGGGACCTAGGTCTCATTCCCCAGAACCCAGATGAAAAAGAGAATACTGTGGAAGATATGTAATCTCAGTGCTGGAGCTCTCTTAGGTACCTGGCTTATTAGCTCCAGGTCTGAGCTAGAAACTGTCTCAACAAAGAGGCTAGCATTTGAGTAGTAAGCTTAGTGACTCCTCCTGGCTTCCACACACAACTTGAGCAGCTGCACTGGCCCCACAGTAGAGTACACAGCAGGGAGACACTGTCCAAGATGAATATTAAATAATGTGTTCCAAATGTCATAGGAAAGAATGGAGAGCAATCTTGTGTGTTCTGAAGAATTAAAGTCACTGTTACTAAAAGCAGACTCAAGTTATTCACCATGTCATTGTTCAGTGCCAGCTTTAAAAAAATAAAAACATACAGAAGTTGACAAATACAACCGAAGAAATTGATGTTGTCTTTAAATGGCAACAGAAAGCATATTTTAATCTAATAAAACTATTGTAAAAATCTCTCAGCCAAGTCTACATCACCGTCTGTCAATTTGCTGGTAGCATCTCCTGAGCCATCCCAGACTGGGCATTTTCCTTCGAGTTGTCGCGCCATTTAAGTAAATGATCATGTAGTTCTCTGCTACCAACAGTTCTAAAGTGCCAATAACATATCTATAAAAACAAATTAAGTATATGTGTTAGCTGTCACCATTCAGAACTGAACAGGCTCCCAAATGAACACAGTTCCCTCCCTTTCACAGTAAGAGCAAGCACCTGCAGTAGGTGATGGAATTGTTTAAAACAAAGTCACAACAAATCCTGCAGCCTGAATGGCACTGGGTGTGGTCAGGGGACAGGTGGGACCAGGGCATGGCATGCTTGGCTTTTTCTCTGTGTATACTTGAGAGCTTCACAGTATAAAATGAGAAACTGCACTAAGTCAAGAAAAAGAGTGACTTGTTGGTTCACTACGTCAAGTCCCAGGGATATAATTAATTTAGTCATATAATTTTGAGATGGTCAGTTACCTTTTTAAGCAATGTTTTCAAACACTGAAGTTGGATGAGATAATATATATTAATTTTAAAATGAAACGTTTTTCTACTGAGTTGCAAAACAGTGTCATAATGCTAAAACATAAAGACCTAGGGACTCAGAAATAGGGTGACGTCTATATGTTGTTACTGTTATTGCCTGACAGAATATATATATATGCCAGGCCAGAGTAGTCACTCAACTGTATCCCCAGTTCTTCACATTTTATTTTGCTACAAGGTCTCATTAGGCTGCCCAGGCTGACCCTAACCTTGATCTGTATATAGTTTGGTCATGCCGTCAACTTTTGATCCTTCTCCCTTAACCTCCTGAATAGCTGATTATTGGCCTGTACCATCAAGCTGGCTTTCTTTCTAGTTTTTATAAGACTTTCATAAATTATGAGTCTAATGAGTTCAGAATTCTGTTCAAACATCTTAAGATACAGTTACTTGGGAGGGAAATGGTGGCTCATGCCTTTAATCCAGCACTCAGGAGGCAGAGACATGCAGATCTCTGTGAGTTCAAGGCCAGCCTGGGTTACAGAATGAGTTCTGGGACAGCCAAGGAGACACAAAGAAACCCTGTCTTGAACACAGCCCCCAAAAGCCATACTTACTTAAAGAGATTGTCCATCAAATATCTATAGTTAGGCTGACCACTCTCAGGCATGAAGCAGACAGCAAATACAACGATGGCATTCAAGCCATCCCCATAATAGCCTGGGAAGACAAAAGAAGGGTAAAATCTTTGGCATAATTTTACTCTATAGAATTATCACTTCTATGTATATGTGACTGCAGAGCTTCCAGGTAAACAATGACTATAGGGATGAGCAAGAGATGCAGCTCGCAAAGCAAACTAAGTGGGAACAGTTTCTAAAGAAAAGCTCATCTGGCCAGTGTCTGGACTTTGAGACTATAACACATTTTATCCAGTGTAACTATACTCTGACCAGGAAAATGCTGACATTTTGACATAGCACCTAGGAGCACTCCTATATTCTATGGTCAGACTAACAGTGTGACAACGTACAGTTTCTGACTGGCTCACAAGTCTCCTAGGGGAATAAACTATTTTTGTGTATCTCCAAGATAAAAAAACAACCAACCAAACAAAAGAAAACCAACAGTGCTCCACTGAGCTAGATGAATTGTGCCGTGAAAAGCTGAAGTCAAGTCTAAGCCTCACAAAGCCCAAGAGGAGGCTTGTGCTAACATTGCAGTATCCCAGTCAGAGACCAAACTGCAAACAACTCAAGACTCAACCCTGTAGCAGATGCACACAAGCAGTTTATTTGGGCCATGAAATATTCAGTGATAGAGAATACACTAGACCCATGATATGGCTGTAGCTGCTCAGAAACATGCTGGATGATGGGAAGTGCACACCGTGAGACCAGTCACAGAGCATTTACTTCTTAAGAGGCAAAGCTGACTATGAGCAAGATTGTGAGTAGTGGTTATAGAGAGGATGGACTTACTAGAAAGGTGTCGATATTCCTGGACAAAGTGAAATGTTCTATATGGGCATGCATTGTATCTATGTGTACATATATGTACATGTTTGAATATACTGAGAAACATACAAGTTTTTGCTGAAAATCATCTTAACTGTATTAGTTAAGTAAACTAAGATAAGTAAATGCTTGCAAAAGGTTCAAGAAACTAACTTCTTTTGTTTGTTTGTTTTTTTGTTTTGTTTTGTTTTGTTTCCGAGACAGGGTTTCTCTGTGTAGTCCTGGCTGTTCTGGAACTCACTCTGTAGACCAGGCTAGCCTCCAACTCAGAAATCTGCCTGCCTCTGCCTCCTAAGTGCTGGTATTAAAGGCATGCGCCACCACCGCCTGGCAGAAACTAACTTCTTTTGAGCAGTAAACATACAGGGTGAAACTATTATACTTTTAAAACTTATAGTAAACACCTAAAAATACTGTTTAAAAGTTATTTGTATGGTGCCCATACAGGCCATAAGAAGGTATTGGATTCCATGGGACTGGAATTGCAGCCGGCTGAGAGATATCATGTGGGTGCTACGAATTGAACTTGGATTCACTGGAGGAGCAGTCAGTAATTATTACTGCTGACCCATATTTCCAGCTCCTATATAAGTAATTCTTAGTTGTCCTTTTATCATTTTACTTCAAGCCTTTAAAATCCTTGAGCTGGAGAGATGGCTCAGCAGCTAAGAGCACTCGCTGGCTGTTCTTCCAGAGGACTCAGATTCCCAGTCTGATGCCCTCTGCTGGATCTGATGCCCTCCCAGGATCTGATGCCCTCTGCTGGCCTCTATGAAGACATGAGATACCTAAGTGGTGGTGTCCAGACATACATACAGGCAAACACACATCTACATTAGAAAAAATCAAAACAAAGTATTAAAGCTTTGATATCAAAATGTCAGAGAATTTTTCTTTTTCTTTCAAAACAAGCTACTATCTCTAGGCACATTTTTTGACAGCATGAAACTTTGGACACTGCATCAAAAGGTCCAGAGGAGCCGCCCTATCCTTACCTCCATGGCTAATAACTTTTTTGTAGGGTTCGATTGCCTTCATGTCTACTCTGTGGTCCTGCTCTCCAATCCGGAACATGCGCCAGCGGCGTCCATCTTCCTTTTCTTCTGTGGCTGTGTATTCAGTAATTGAGCCTTTCCTAATGACTTCAGTAGTTTTGGGTTTGGGAAGATCATCTGTTAAAATAAAAGGCTTTTGAATCACAAACTATTATTTACACAATAAAAATCAAAATTGTATGTTAACCACTTTACTATCTAGATTACTCCAAGTTCTTTTCTGTTTTCCCCTTGGTGTGCTGTGGGGCTCTCCAGGCTAGTCTCACACTTTTGGGCCCAGGTGACCCTGCTTTAGTCTCCAAGCCTCTGGGAGTATAGGTGCACACCGTCACATACAGCATACAACTATTTACAGAGAATTTCAAATATATAAGCTGGCATTATCACCTTTATAACAAGAAAAGCCTTGTTCTTACTTAAGGTCAATTTATGTCTTTAAAATCAGTTTACTTGAACTTTCTACTGCCCAATTCAACAAAGCACCAAGTTATAGTGCAACATTTACATCGAGTGCAGCAAAGTAGAGCAACCAAAATCTTACTACTTTGCATGCCTTTCCAGATTTCATTCAGGACAACAGTGTCCATTAAGAGTTACTAATACAGCTTACTTCTAGTAACTATCTGAGAGCCAATTGTTTTTTAGCATATACACTAATTGTAAAACACTGTAATACAAGATAGAAAGTGGTTAACAACTCAGTGATCATTTTCCCTTTGATCAGTTTTATAAAGCAGACATGTACTTCTGAAGAACACATGCAAAAATTTACATAAATCAACACTAGCCAAAGCTCCAATGATTACGTGTAATTTATGCTTGCAGATTGCAGGTTAGTTGATTTAAAATGAAGTAATGATTTTCAAAACTTTAGTATGATAGTCCTTACCAAAAGATGGGGGGAAGGGAAACCTACTGCATGTTAGTTGTTTCCAAGACAAAGCTGTTAACGGAAAATATCCTTCCAGGAAATGACTACAGCAGCATTAAGGAGAGAAGAGACAAAACACACAGGCAGAAAACTAATTCAGTGTCTGTATACAAGATTGCTTCTTACTGGGCTGCTTATTGAACCAGTAAAACAGGGAAGGGAAAAAAAGAACGAAAGCTACAGAGTTATCACTCTTCATTACCTATTATTGTCTACCTCTTTTAAGTACAGTGTTGTTGCAAAATTCACTTTAAAGATGAAACAAAAGATTATTAACATCTGTCTAAATATCACAATCAACTACTGCCTAATTCTAGAAAGCACACAAAGCAAAACACACACCAATGCCTCTCTGAACACCAGCTAATTAGAATAGCAATGCCAGACTGGGGCTGAGCACTCACTACTTCAAGGGACAGCTTACAAGTACAGCTGTCCTCAGCACCTTCTCTGCCAATGCTTAGATAGCTATTGTTATTATTTGTGACAGGATCTATGTCGTCCTGGATGTCACTGAACTCATTATGTAGACCAGGCTGGCCTGGAATTCAAGAGATCCTCCTGCTTCTGCCTCTGGAAGGCTGGGGTTGAAGGGATGTGCCATCATGCCCAGCCCCACTGATGTTCTTTAGCATATTTTTTATATGTTTCTTTAGAGGATTTTTCCCCTCCTAGATTGACTAACAAGAATATACTAGAATATTAGGCAATACTTTGGAAGCAACTATGAAAAATCAAAACTATACAATATTGGGAAGTAAGGAAAAACAAAACTAAACTAAAGAAAGCTACCTGCATAATCTAGTCTTGAAAACTTCAAGTACTTTCAGAATCTTCTACTTTAGAAACAAACTTAGGAACTGCAGAAAAAATAACATATTTCAAACAAAATCCTTCAATGGATTTTTAGCAGGCTTTACATTTAAGATTTGGCCATATCCTACTTCTCCTAAAGAGAACACTATGGTAAACACTTTATAATATAAACATCCATTCACAAAGCTCATATAAAAAGAGTGAATTACCTTCCCACTCAAACTCATCACTGTTCTCTGATGGGGTATCTAAGCCTTCCAGGTCAACTTCTCCGCCTTCATCCAAATCATCTGACCACAGAGAGTCTTCACCAGGATCCAGGGTCAGGCTGATGTCTGGGGCCATTAGTTTCTTCCGTACTTTGTTTCCATTAACCTCTAATGAGCCTGAAATTGGAAAACAAGGAAGAAGACTGGACTACTCAGATGCTCCATTGAGAAAGAAAAGCATTTTATTCACTTCGTTCTTAAGAAAAAGATTTAAAAGAAAATTCCAAAATATTAATAAAACCTGGTTGTGATCACTGCTGCTGCATTTTAAAAGAAGATAACATTTTTATTCTATTAGTTTTAATTTTATGTGTAGGGTGCTTTGCTTGCATATATGTCTGCGCACCACTTTTGTGCCGTACCTAAGGCCAGAAGAGTTCCTCAGAAGCCCTGAAACTGGAGTTACAGGAGGCTGTGAGCTACAACATGGATGGGAAGAACTGAACCTGGGTCTCTGCAGGGGCAGCCAGGTTCTCCATTGCTAGACCATCTCTCCAGACTTAAATTTGTTTTTAAGTATGAACACGTGTGTCTGTGTGTGGGTATATGTGGCTGAGTTCAGGAGAGGATAGTGGGCCCAAGGAACTAATTATAAGCACTGTGAGATGTCCAAGTGGACTTGAAGAATGGCACTGTCTCTTCTTAAAAGAATTATTTACTACTGCTTCTTTGTCAAGAGATCAAGAATGTACCAATTTCCTTTTACACAACAGAGGCCAATTTTATAGTCATTTCTTATTAAATAGTCTCTTTTCTAAAATTTTCTAAAACCAAAGGTATATTTTTTATAAAAAAAATTCCTCAAGGATTCCAAAATTTGCCCTTTGACTCTATCAGGAAAAAGAAGAAAAAAGCTCAATGTTGGTTTTTCTCTCTCTGTATATATAAAGAAATGTATTCAAAAGTAGCACAACTTCTTACCAGGCTGTCTGTCTGGACCAGTTACATCTAGTATATCTGCTTCAATGCTGTCATCTTCTGGTAAAGGTCTAGAAGACATAGACAAGCTCTTTAATCCAGAAATTAAGAACAATTCTTTTGAAGCTCAATGATCCATTAAAATGTCAGTTATAAGGACTAAAGCTATGTTTCATAAGTTTTACCAACCAGTTTATGTGTGTGTGTGTGTTGAGGTCAGAGACAGCATTTGTCACCAGCCTGAGATTAATCAACTAACCCAGGCTGGCAGAGAGCTGAAAGCCCACTGCTCTAAAACCTAAGACTTTAGGTTAAAGCATAGCTCCCTAAAAACCTGAAGCTGAAATGATTAAAACAAATATGAAAAGATAACCAGCCACATATGTGGCGGAAAATAACTTTCATTTCCTGGTATCCAGTGATCACTTGTAACCTTCTTTTTAAAGAAGCCCAATATTCATAAGCTGACATTTCATTAAAGAAATTCTGATGTTTTGTTCCAAATCCGTTTAATAAAAAGTACTGCTCACATTGGAAAATCTTCATCCTGCCATTCTTCCTTCAGCTCCACACCTTCCATCCTCAGCCTAGACTCAATGTCAACTTCCAGCTCCTGGCAATCCAGGCAGCCAAGGTCCTGGGGGAGAAAGAAAGATGAACAACAGTTTGATTTCCACTTTGCCCTTCACCTGCCGCAAAGGTGTAGCAATCTCTCCTGAAGCTCACATCTCCACGCCAGCAGCCACAGAGGCTTTAGTTCAGTAGTCTGGTTATGAAACGACCTATTGCAAATAAATGGCATCTCTATATAGAATAAGAAATCAGACTTCTGCCCTCTGCAGAGAGGTGGGTCTAGAAGCGCACTAGCATGTTACATGTACATGCTCCTCAGCAGGGCCCAGGGCTGTGCAGGGTTTACAGCTCCTTCTCACCACTTCTAGGTCACTTCGAGTCTATTCAGGAGCTTGTCCAGTAGATGAATTGCACTGATTTCTGATGTGCTTGCTTCCCCTTTGCACCATGCCTCTGAGCACAAGGCTCAAGCTACTGATGCTATCACAGATAGATGTGCAACTATCTATTTTAAGTCATGCCCCAAAGTTTAATCTTGTTTTTTCTGCACCAACTCACCTTCTGACAGAATAAGACAGCTGAGGGACAGTATAAGGCATGAAGAAAGGCTAGAGAGATGGCTCAGTGGTCGATTCCCAGCACCACGTGATGACTCACTTGAGACCCCAGTTTCTGAGGGGCTACACACCCTCTTTTGACCTTCAAGAGTATGGCATGCATGTGGCACACAAACATGTTGACAAAACACTCATACATGAAATAAAAAATAAACAAATCTTTAAAAATTCACAACTATCAGTGGGTAAAAAGTACAACAGAAGCAGCTGGCAAATCACTGAAGCAGAGGTACTCTGCATATCAACTCATTTACATCAGTAATCAACAGAGCAAACTTCTACAGACAGCGCTGACACACAATTCTCTATCTCTGAGACAAGTCCTTGCCCTTTAGTTTAGGCTGTCTTCAAACTTGTGACCTTTCTGTTCCAGCCTCCTGAGTTCTGGGACTACAGGTATTGGCCAGATGTCTAGCTTCGAATTTTTCTTAAGAGCCACATAGCATAACTGGAACTACAGAAATAGATTAACAAAAACAAAAACAAAGTAGTAGTTATTCCAAGTGGCTGACACAGAGAAAGGGCAGCACGCCAAAGCCCTTCTCTAATACCTGATTTTTTAAAAAAGTGTACAAAAAAACAAAACAACCCCCCCCAAAAAAACAACAAAAACAAAACTTTTCTAATTAATGAGAACCATTCACATTCACATCAAATGATATTCTAAAAATAAACTAAAGGAAATTAGATCCCTGAATTGTTAAGTTTCACACAGCAAACTAAATTCATTCCTCTAATGACTAGAGTCTATCTGCTTGCTTGAGTACTTACTTACCCTTGGGAAGGTCTCAAAGGGCTAACATTTTTACAAATCTTTTTATTAGTACAAGGGGGAAAAAAAGTAACATGCCAACTTTCTGTTACTGAACTACTTGCTAGGTAAATAACCAGAATAGTTACCATGGTCTTGTCCCACCTTTCCACTGGGTATTGGGGGTGGGGTGGGGTGGGGTGGGGAGAATCAGAATATTCTGGCTATCTTTTTTAAATAACCAGAAAGAAAATCTCAGAAGTAACAGCAGTAACCGACAGTTGTGATCAATACATTAATCTCAGCACATAGAGGCGTCACCGTGGAGGCACGTCAGCCGGGCAAGCCTTGGCCAACCCCATAAGCTTCTTTTGCTTTCTGAGCCATATAAATAGTTATTATAAATGAGTTTCCCTTAAAACATATTATGAGAATACTTTGTGAGAACATAAATACATGCAGTATAATTACTGTTGGTAAAATCATTCTTCATTTGTTAGAAGAAACATTTTTCTTGTGAAATGCCTTGGAGCTGCTTTATTACTTGAAAACTAACTTTTTCAAACTGTCATGGAGGCTCAGGTTTGCAATCCTAGTACTTTGGGGCCTACAAGAGGATTGCTGCTGAGATTGAGACTAGCCTGGGCTATGCAGCTAGATCCTTGTCCTAACACAACTAAAACAACAAAAAGGGGGCTCCTTATATACAGGGTTGTAATCCAGGCTACCTCAGAGGCTGAGGCAGGAAGACTGCATGTTCAAGGCTAGCCTGAGCCTTTGCGTCAGACTCTGTTACAAAATAAAACTAGAAAGCAGGGGTCCCATTCTCAGCAGCACAAGCAAACATGGAACGCCCAAGCCCTCGAGCCCTTGCAGCCAGCTTCCTCATTTGACTCTAATGTTCTTGGTCATGTGCAGTTCACACACCTCCACATATTATTATGGATTTTTAGTTATGGGGGGATGATTAGGCTAGTTAAACAAAGAAGGAACAGAGAGAAACAGACTAACTCCACCATTTCACCAAGAACTTCATGGGTAGCAGACAAGGTAGATAAAAACAAAGCCAACAATCGAGTTCTGTTCTTGGAAGCACTTTATCACCAAGCAGCTGTAGGAACAGGAAAACAGCAAGAAAGGCGTTGGAATAAGCAGAACTGCTCTGGAGGGAATCCGGATACCTCTGACTCCCAAGTCCACTGCCTTCCCAGCTTTGCTTTTAGAACTTTAAAATGTTAGAATATAGAAACAGTACTTTAATAAACTACTTGGCAAAATAACGTACTTCCACAGAAGAAATAATCTGTTATCTGGGTAGCTTGTTAGCATCTCTTCATGGCAGTTGTATGAGGCAGTCATAATGAAATCAACAGCCTTTGACCCTAACCAGTTAAAAATCAGAGATGATGAATTCCTCCCTACACAACTTCGGAGGGGAGGTGTGAATCCAACCAAGCTAGAGAGGGAAGCCACAAGCAGCTTAGGAAGGTGAATAGAATTAAGTGTTAGGATCCTATTTTGACCTATGTAGGCTGTGACTTGACAGTTTCCATGGTAACTTTACTGTCATGTACTTTAAACACTGCTGCTAGAATAGGTGCAAGTAACTGCTGTGCACACAAAACCAAACACAGCAGCAGAAAGCCTGCACTTACACCAAAGGCTCTGCTTGATTTTTTTTTTTTCATTTATTAGCCTATATGCCCCTGAAGATCAACCACAACAAAAATCCTTGAAAACATCCTTTATATTTGCTTGTCATTGTTCCCAAATGTATAACTATATCGCTTTAAGAGTCTATCTTTTTACACACACACACACACACACACACACACACACATTTCCTAGTTCAGCAGTATCTTTTCAGCTAGAAAAGACCTAAGAATAGCACTGAGAGACAGAGAATGATTAAGAATCAAGCCCCCCTCCCCCCAAAAATGTGCAAGACAACCAAACATTGGTAACTTCAAGTATGGGTAACTTAACTAGATAACTTCAACTCTAACTTTTCTACAAGTGAGGGCTAGAGGGATGGGTCAGTGATTAAGCATGCTTGCTGCTCTTCAGATGAGCCTATTTCAGTTCCCACCACAACAGCCTATAATGCCAGCAGCTCCAGGGGTTCCGATGGCCTCTGCAGTCACCTACACATGACACCGACATATTAAGATAACTTTTGAGGGGGAAAAAACCTACAACTAAAGGGTTCTAATAAATCATAAGAAAACGTGCATTTCATTGAAGGTGGAGGTTCAAGTATAAGGGGAAACATCCTAATTAAAAGTGACGCAAAATATTAAGATGCGATCGCAAATGGAAGGCACTAGAAATACCTTGATAAATACTGCAAAAGCTGTTTCCTCAAAGAGTTCCTAGGACAAAGGAAGTTTCGAAGTAATGTAATATAGATCCAAATAAATTTCTGCTTGAACGTGAACAGACCTAGGAAGAATTCTTCAGTGGTATCGGAAGTATATACCAATCCAAAGCAACCTGGCCGATATTTAAATGAAGTTAAGTGTCTGAGAACACCCAAGGATCCGGCATTGACGTACACACCCTACCTTAGGATATCACACTCAGGAAAGTTTAAGAGAGCCCTGATGACTTATAGGCTGTTGTTTGTGTATGCTGTCTGCGTCCATCCCCCCGAGGCTATGGGGTGCACTACACGCCCAAGTTTCTTTGTTCTGCTCCGGACTGACGCCGGTTAGGAACACGGAACAAACGTGGCTAGGGGAAGCCAGGAACCGGGAGGTTCCGCCCCAGGCTCTCGGCCACAGACGGAAATGGAAGGGGGCGCGAGACTGGCACCAGTGCCCGAGGCAGGGCGGGGCCCGGCAGCGCTCGGACCCGGAACGTGAACGCGCCAGTCCACGACTGCCGCCTCCGCCTGGCCTTGCAGATCCTCCCGCAGCCCTCCAGCTGCGCCGTAGCCCAGCCTGCTACCCCGGCCGCGCTCACCCCGGAGGAAGCCGCGGCCCCCTCGTCCTCTTTGCCCCTCCAGGCCGGCGACGTGGGGCTGACGGCCAGGTCGCAGAAAGCGGCGCCGGGCAGAGCCCGCTGCCCTTGGTCGGCTGTGGAGACGGGGCCCAGCTTTTCTCAGACAGTCTCAGCTGCCGTCCAAGCGGCAGCAGCTGACCCGGATTCAGTGCGCACGTCCCGGCGGAAGTGACCACCTCCGGACCGGCGCCGGGCGCGGCCGAGGGAGGAAGCGGGGGCGGGGAGTTATCCTAAAATCCCCAGCGTTTCTCCTCTCTGCGCATGTGCAGCCGGGGGATCCCCCCCCCTTCCCCCCCTCCCCGGGGGATCCTCCCCCCTCCCCCCTCCCCGGGGGATCCTCCCCCCTCCCCCCTCCCCTCCACCCCCTTACCCCCACCAGTCCGTCTCAAGCCTGCTATAACTTCAGCTTGCTGCAGGCGGACGCGGAGGTGGGCGTTGCTTTCTAAGGTTCACGTACTTTCCGTTACTGGAGGGACCTAACCTCGCTGTCTGAAAAGGCTATTAGTTTCTCTCTGTTTTCCTCTAATTGACATTAACTATATTACAAAGTAAATGAAAAGGGGGTGAAAAATAGTCGACGTCTTATGCCAGGTCCTAGAAGAATCTACTTTGATAGAATTTTCCGACGTGAATAACTTTTCTCTCCAGTAGGGCTTCTGACATTAATAAGTGCCCCTCCCCCTCCCCAGACTCTTCTTTTGTGTTCCGGGTCGGCCTTGAATGCCTTCCAGTGTATCTGAAATAACCTTGAAAACTAATTTTCCTGCCCCAGTCTCCAGAGTGCCGAGATTATCAACATGATTGTTACCACATTGTGGCAGAGATAGACAGAGACAGACAGACAGCTGGCTGTTAGGTAAGCGCTCTATTATCTGAGCTCTCCGTTCCCTCACCCTTTAAAATAGCTGCTCTTCACCCCTAGGGGTGTTACAGAGGACCCTTTCTCACAGGGGTTGCCTAAGATCATAGGAAATATCATTCATACGATTCATGACTGTAGCAAAATTACTGTTCCGAAGTTGCAACGGAGTAATTTTGTGGTTGTGGGTCTCCACAACATGAGGAACTGTATGTATTAAAGGGTCCCAGCATTAGGAAGGTTTAGAACTATTGCTTTAAAACATGCTCCCCCCAATTATTTGTGGGTCGTATCTTGATGATGTAGAAAAATGAAAATACAGATGAAGTCAATAAATGTAAAATAGTTTATTATCACAGTCAACAGTCCTAAAATTGGCTGTGGAAAAAAAATTCCTCAAAAAGGGGGAGGAGAGGATAGGAGGTTTCTGGAGAGGAAACTGGGAAAGGGGACAACATTTGAAATGTCAATAAATAAAATAACCAATAAAAAATGAAAAATAATTCCTCAAAAGATCTCAACTTCTGTACTTTTCTGTGTGGGCCATTAACAGTTTTTGGATGGCTCCAGTCTATGAGCTGTACCTTTAAGAAGCTTCGAGGGACTATTATTTTGGAGGACATGGCTGTCCCTCTTAGAAGTTGAATGTGCTCAATCTGTCTAGTAGGTAACTATTCGGGCAAGTCTATTACTCCTAAAAGGAATGGTGAGGTCAAAAATATTTTAATTGACCCAAAACACAGTACAGTTTAGATTAGAGATTTAGAGATACAGTTTAGATTTGTTCTCTTTTGGCAGAGAGTTAAGCTCTCTGTGATGTACCTATAAAATAGGTGGTGGGAATAATGCCCCCCTCTCAGGTCTTTTGAGACAGAACAGTACATATTTATGAGACGGGTGCTTGGACTGTTGTTATCACATGTGTTAGGCATTATTATTTCTCCTAGCAATTTTCTTAATTGCTAGAGGGGGACACAGATGACAAACCAATCCATAAAGTTTTAGTCAATCCTCTTGGCCACGGGAAGCACTTTCTCCTCAGTTACAGAGTTCCAATGTGTATTTTAATTCTGCAATGTGCAGAGTTCCCCACACGGTGGCAGAAAATCGTTTGCAATCATGCCAAAGAGTGAGGTTTTTGTGGTCTTCAGTTTCTTCATTTTAGTAACTTAACATGAATACACTTGATTACATGTTTGGTTCTGAGTAAGCTACTCTGCTACATTTTCCTTTCATGAACTATTTATACTTACTGTTGAAACATTAGAAACTATGGATAAACCAAAAAGAGAATCATTATGAATGATAGCTTTCAGATTTGAATGTTCTTATATTAATTGCATGTCTTTCTAAAAATTAGTGGATGTATTTTAATAAGATAATTAAGTTTATAAGTTTGCTTGTTTAAAAAAATGTTAAATTTATTTTTAGTATCTCATGCAAGCACTCTACCACTGAGCCACCCTCCCTCTTTTGTTTTGGAAATGTATCGGGAATTCCTTTTCTTACTTATACCTGAATTTCATTACATTTATTAATTTTTCATTAATTCATTCACTTCACAGTTTTAAAAGGCAAGATCTAGTGTATCTCAGGCTAGCATCCAACTTGCAGTGCGGCTGAGCCTGGCTTCGAACTTCTGACCTTCCTGCTATTACTTCCCAAATATAGGGATTGCTCCCCGAGCTTAATTTTCAACATTATATTTATTACCAATCTTTTATTTACCATTCAAGAAGTTCCATATTTCATATTTAAAAACATTTCAAAAATGTTCAAAAACATCAGAAAAATGGACTGCTAACTTACTTTCAAATAATACACTAGATACATCTTCAGGATAATACATTTGAAATATTTTTCTTTAATTTACATCTAATACCTTTAAGCCAATGTATCTAAATGTGTCAAAAACTATTTCAATCCTGTGTTTATAAACTTTGGAGAAAATATTTAATAGGTTTTTTAAAAGATTATTTTATGTGTACACCTGTTTGTCTGCATATATGTTTATGTGCTGTGTGTTTGCCTGGTTCTTGCAGAGACCAGAAGAGGGTGTCAGATACGCTGCAACAGGAGTTTTAGATGGTTGTGAGCTGCCATGTGGGTGCTGGGAATGAACTCCAGATGATCTGCAAGGAAGCAAGTTCTCTTAACTGCTGAGCCATCTCTCCTGTGAGCTTGATGTATACCTTTTCTGCCTACTGCCCTCTCTGCCTGGCGTCTCTTTGGGGGAAGGCTAGGTAGTTGTACTTCCCACTCTGCAGCACTCAGCCTCATGGATTGCTTCTTTCAGGTTCGTGATTTTCTGTCCCTACCATTAGTCCTTCTCCCCTCGGGACATGCTATGAATCTGTTCTAGAAGGACGCCTGTGCTCTTTGAAATTGCTTTTGTGAGTGGCGAAAAGGGCTGGAAAGATGTCTTGGTGCATAAGCATGCATCCTGCTTTTGTTCCCAGCAGCCGAGTCAAGTGCTTGCCACTAAATGTAGCTCCTTCTCCACAGCTTCAGCATCCTCTTCTAGCCTCACTGTGTACCTGCTCATACTCACATGTTCATATGCACACACCTACACGCATACACATAATTAAAAATAAGTAGTCTTTCCACACTGCCATCTTGGTGTGCCTAAAAATCCTGACTGATGCTCTCAGGTATCAACAGCGCTGCAAGGAGAGGCAAACACCAGGAGTATTGGCTGGTTTTGTGTCAACTTGACACAAGCTGGAGTTATCACAAGCTGGAGTTATCACAGAGAAAGGAGCTTCAGTTGGGGAAGTGCCTCCATGAGATCCAGCTGTGGGCCTCTTATGAGCAACAAGCACTTTTAACCAGTGAGCCATCATTTCAGTCTCAACTACTTGTTTCTGAGACGTGGCCTCTCACTTGGACCTGGAACTCATGAATTGGCCTGGTCTAGTTGTCCAGTGAAATCCAAGGATCCTCTCATGTTTGTCTCCAGCACTGGGGTTATAAGTGTGTGCCACCATGCCCAGCTGCTTATATTGGCGCTAGAGAACTCAGGTCCTCCTGGCTCAAACATCGGGCACGTTATCAATAGATAATGTCATCTCTCAGAAGTGAATGATTTTTTTTTTCGGATTCTCACACAGGCACTTGTTTGAAAAATCTCAAAAGCCATTCCCTCATTCCCCACCAATATTTTAGAAGTGAATGCAGTCCCTTTATTTCTAATAGATGTTGTTTTCTGCCAACAAGGCCCTTCGGGAGGACTGGATTTGACAGGAAGCAGCGTCTAGATTCACTCCTAGGTGTTATTCAGTGTCACTCCCTGATCTGCTCTTCACACCTGGGCCCAGAAAAGGTAAGACACAATGGCAATTAGATATTTGAAATAATGAATGCTAGAAATTGCTTGTATAATTCCCATTTATTGAAGTGTAAGATGTATTTAATAAAAGAAGCATATAAATTCAAAATATACTAGCAGTTCCCTTACAAATTTGGAAAAACCCCACAAAATACCCCCCCCCCTTTTTTTTTAACATAAATTGAAGATATTTTGGCTGGTAAAGCTGAGGATAAAAGTGGATATAATTATATATCCATTTAATTATTCATAAAGTCATTCTGAAATGCATATATATATTCATACATATTCACTTTATAAAATCCAAAAATGAAACCCAGCAGCAGTTTTTTTGGGGCATGGTGAATGTTTCCATTCTATTATGAATTTGTCAAAGAAATTGTTCCAGAAAGAATTTGTATACTCCTGTTTCAGAAAGTCAGATTGGATTATACCTATCACGCTGTGTACTATTCTCTATCCCAGAGAGTACTGGAAAGAACCAGTAGCACACATTTTAAAGAGACAGTCCCATGTTTAGAGTTAGATTGCAGCTGTTCCTAGGGAATAACTAGGTTTGTTTGTTAGAGTATTTTAGTACACTGGGTTTTAAGAATTTGACTCACTTGAGATTAAGTAGGTTGTGGTTTGAGGTTATACAAATGTGAGAGTTCAAATTTGAACATGGCTATGTTTGTTGAATATGGGAGAGATGGGTCTTCATCATTCAGTGAGGAAAGATTAACACTAGGTTAGATTATCTATCACAACTAATAATGGGGCTAATCAGAGTTTATCTTCACATTATGGTAAAGGTTTCTGTGAGTCCAATAGAATGGAGCTAGGAAGATGGCGCAGTTGGTAAGTGCTTGCCATGCCAATGTGGAGACCGGAGTTTGGATCACCAAGTAAATGCTAGGTGTGGTGGCATATACCTGTAACCTCAGAGTTGAGGGACAGATACAGGCAGATCCTGGGGGCCTACTGGCTCCACAAATGTAAGCTTCAGGTACAAAGAGAGACCATGCCTTAAAAAATAAGGTAAAGAGCAATTCAAGAAGACCTCCCAACATCTCCTCTGACCTCCTTGTGAGCACACATGTGTGAGTGCAGGGAGGTCAGTGCACATGCTGACACACACACAAACACACACACACACACACACAAACACACACACAGGGTGGGGGATAAAATGAAGAAGGGACAGATGCAATTTTATCATATACAATCCTAAGATGGGTGGTGCAGGACTTTAGTCCCAGCATTCAGGAAGCATAGGCAAGCAGATCTCTGTGAGTTTGAGGTCAGCCTAACCTACAGCAAGTTCTAGGACAGCCAAGAATACACAGACAGATGCTGTCTCAAACAAATAAGCAAGCAAGTCCCAAGGTTTGATAAAATACAACAACTTGTTATCATAGCCACTGTGTAGGCAGAGATCTATTTAGTTGGAGCTCATTTACACTAATGCTTCACTTCAAAACCCAAACCTCTTGTCCTAAATAGGAATCCCTGCAAAAATTAGAAAAAAAAATCACTCTACCCAATAAGTATGAAGACATGGTGTCACCACATGATTGAAATAAGGATTAGCCTGAAGAGGGAGGTAGATTGTACTCTTCTTAAAGGTATGAAGTGTTGGTAGCACCATGAACATTCAAAAAAAAGTAAGTAAATTAAAAGGGGAAAAATAGAGAAGATGTGGAGTTTGATTGACTGATGTTGGGACAGTGATGATTTCAGCTGACATAGAACTTTCTCAACTCTGGGTCTACTAAGCATGAGAATTAATTAAAGTGTTGACTGTTTCAGGATTGCTAATGGAATCCTTGCCCTGATTGACACAAACCTTAAATACTGTATTCACCAGAACTGTATTCGTCTTTAGAATGTGGTCTACCTCCACTTTGGGAAAACAAGTGCATTGCAAGACACACAAGCAACTGCTGCATTGATTGGAGATTTTATTATATTTAGCCAAACAAAGCATTAGCATGCTTTGTAAATTGAAGGGTAGACATCAGCTAATTCATTGCTGCAGTGGGTAAATGACCTCTCAGTGTACTCCGAAAGATACTTTATGTCCTGTATTAGTTCCTTTCTGTTGCTGTGATAAAGCACCATGGCCAAAGAGACTGAAGGGACAGTTTACTCTGGCTTACACTTCCAGAGGGAGAGTCTGGAATAGTGGGAGATGCATGGCAGCAGGCAGCCAGATCAGAAAGCTGAGAGAGCAGATCTTCAAATACATTCAGAAAGCAGAGAGAGCTATCTGGACGCCGAACTTGGCCGTAAACCCTCAAGGCCCAACCACCAGTGGCATACACCACATAAGAGATCCCTGAACAGCATCATCAACCAGGGACCAAGTGTTCACAGATGTGTACCAATGGGATACATTCTCACCCAAACCACCATATATGCTGAGAGTAATATACTCAATAGAGAATCTAAGGTATTATTTGTGTTGTAAAATATGGGACCCCAGGCATGATGGTTCAGGCCTGTAACTTCAGTGCTTGGGAAACTTGAGGCATTATGAAGTGAGTTCCAGGCCAGCTGGTTCTATAGAGAGAGAGACTCAAAGAAAAACAAAACAAACAACTAGAAAATGGCATCTTACTAACAGCTTTCTCCATGTGTAGGCGTGTGTGCAAGCACGTGGAGGCAGAGGACAGCTTTGGGTGTCATTCCTCAGGAGCAGCCTACGTTGTTCTTGTCATTGTTGGCTTGCTAGGTTGAATGGCAGATGAGCCCTAAGGATTTCCTTGTCTCTACCTCTCAGTGCTGGGATTAAGAGTGTTGCCATACCCAGCCTTAAAAAAACAAAACCCCAAACAACCACCACCACCACAACAACAAAAAACATGGGTTCTGGGGGTTTGGACAGATTTTTGTGCTTTCAGTGCAAACACCTGACAAACTGAAATATCTCTCCAGTCCCCTTACAACTTCTAAAATAACTTTTGTTACAACTCAGGAGGAAATATGAAAATTGTCACATTCTTCATTTATATAGTTCTCTTACAATGAAGATAAGCACTTTCTTCCACTACAATTTCTAAAGTTTATACTTGTTTGGAAAAAAGGAAGAAAGATTTTTCTTTTTCAGATAAACAGAGCCACAATGTACATACACACTTATGGAATGGGAAGAGATGAAGTGACAGGTTTCCTTTGAACATTTAAAACATCCTTGATTTCTAAACTTCTAGACTTGGCCTTTAGGAGATCACTCGTGCACACACAGGACTATCTGTATGCTGTATATGTGTATGTGGCTTGTGTTTAGTTGGGGGCATGAGAGACTGTGGGTGGGAGGGTTAAACCAAGAAGATTACTCATGCCTGAAATTACTTTGTTAGTCTTCCCTCAACTAGTTTATGACACAGATCCATGTTGAAATGCATTCTATTTTATATAAGGGATTTTTCTCATAATCTTACACTGAAGTTAAAGGCATTGGGGTGAGAAGATATTTTAGACTTTATTTTGCTATTCCCATATGGCTCTGGGCAAGTTATGTAATTCCCAATCACCTCTCATTTCCCTGTTATTTATGAGGTCCTAATGGTTTGTTTTCATCTACTTTGGCATTTTGTCAAAGGTAGGATAATAATATTTCTCTCTCTTTTTTTTCAGAAATTCACAAAGTGCTATATATGTTCAGCTATAAACATCTGAAAAAAAACCACATCTTGTATGTCTATTTTTCCATCTTTTCCTGGACCCTTGGGGCTCTCAGAGTCTGAAGCACCAATCAAAGAACATACACACACTAGACCTAGGCCCCATCTGTAGCAGATGCTTAGCTTGACCTTCATATGGGTCCTGAGCAACTGGAGTGCGGCTATCCCAAAAGCTGTCGCCTATACATGGGATATGTTCTAATAGTTGGACTGTCTGGATTCTGTGGGAGAGGAAGTGCCTAGCTGTATAGAGACTTGAAGTGCCAGGGGGAAAGAGGGTGGTGGTCAGGCGAGCCTCATCTGCTCAGAGGAGGAGGGGAGGGAGCAAGAAGGACAGATTGTGGGAAGGGGTGACCAGCAGGGGGCAGTGAGTAGGACGGAAAGTGAATAGGTAAAAAAAAAAAAAAATTAGTTTAAAAAGATGGTATAAGCAACAAACAATCCAAATTAATATACAATTCCATGTCCCATAAAAAGGAAGATGCATTAATCTGAATATATAAATATTCATATTTGGGGTTTGCAGGTTTGTTCAATGTATTTGACAAAGCCATAGACACAGAGTAAGGAAACATCTTTTAGACTTCCAGTCTGATCATGGAAGTCACAGATTCTACCCCCATTCCTTTCCCTGATCCATCGCCTTAGACCAGAGAGTAAGCCGTACCCACAAAGAACCGCATGCTCAGGGAGTCTCAAGGGCTCTTGGTTCTTCAACTCGTCATTTATGGTTAAGGACATTTCTGAAAATGGGGAGTCCCTTCAAAGTTTGGTTTATAAGACTATTTCTTAAGATCTCACCTCAATGCTGAAATGACTCAAAATATACTTTCTTCACTTTAATAATTTCTGCTTAGTTTGATTATTAAAACCACCCTGTAGAAAATGTACCTCTATGCCCTGATGTGTATTTTTTAAAGTAATACTTAAAATGTTTATGTTCTTTAATTTCTACCAAATTATATTTCCAAAGGTGTTCCAGGGGTCTCCCAAATAATGGATCTTTTGGTTAAATTAATAAATCCATCTAAAATTACACTTCTTATTTCAGTTTATTTTAGAAAACAGAACAGCACAGGCTGTGATCCTGATTGCCCATCTTCTCCCACACACTCATAAATTGGTTTGGTGTTTAATTTTTGAGCTAGGAAAGAATAATTCATTTTTATCTTCATTTAATTTTAATAGTCAAGGAGTAGCCTATAGAGATGGAATAAATTTAATCCTTCTGCAATTAGTGTCAAATTAATTCACTGTGGACTCGACTAACTGAAGACATACAGACCCTCCCACAGGCTGACAGACACCTTTATCAGGTTTAATGTTTTATGTAAATGACCCCACTTGAAAAGCTTGTTCTGTTTCTTCCCTCCTCCTTTCTAGTCCCTGCTAATTGTTTTTAAATAAACTTTCAGTATTCTCTCAGGACTAGACTTGTTCAGTGGGTTCACTGTGGGATCCCACAACAATAATGCCTTCTGCTGTTGGCTTGGCATCTTTGAATTGAGAAATTCAATTTCCTCATTCTAATAAAAGTTCCCAACCACATAACTTTGGTGGGATGCTCCAGTGAAGATGATATGGTCAGGCCTCATGAGGATTGAAACGGCCAGGCTGTGCCCTGTGTGCAGTGAGCACATCGGATTATTTCAGGCGGCCATTTATCTCGCACAGCACGGTCCATCTGGATCATCCCTGATTCGTTATCCAGGGATGACTTTTCTGAGCAGGAATATTTTTCTCTCCTAGGGAAAGGCCACAGTACAAAAGACTACCAAGAAGGCCAGTGTCCAAGATGTTTCAAACATCCTTCCTCTCTTCTAAAATAAACAATCAGGGTCTTATGGCTAATATCTGTATTTGTTTTACAATTAGCCAGCTTGATATGTGAAGAACGTTAACAGTCAGCTATAGCGTCCCTAATTTCCATCAGCTGTGTGTAAATGCATGCTGGTGGTCACTAACAATGACGTGAGATTTTTAAAAAGATAACTTAGTTATCTCTTGTCAGGTCACTATTTAATGTTGCTTTCTATATTTGCTGTGATAAGCATTTAAATCTGTATATTGGTTGATAAATCATTGTTTAGGAGCGCCTAAAGGGTTCAGTAAATGGTATGAAATTGCCACAGTGTAATAAATGGTTATTTGATAATGAATGAAATTGTTTGAAAAAACTGTTAAAATGTCAAGTTTAAACATATATATCATTACTCAAGAGGAAGGCAAACATGGAAACCAGTGACATCATAAATATACTGCAATAAATGCATTTATTTATACCAGGCCAGTTATAGGTACTTTGTATAAATGTGTACAAATTGATATATGAAGTTAATTTCAATCTGTAAAAGTAATTGCATTGGTTTAACTTATTTAACTCTCCTTACAATAATATTTATTGCAGCAAAAGAGGTAAAGAAATAAATGATGATAAATAGATAAAATACATAGGCAATAGGAATTGTTTTACAGTTTAATTATACTGTCACATAAAATTATCACACAAATACACTAACTCGACAGCAAAGATACATTAAAACTCTATTATCCAATGCACCGAACAGTTTTTGTTGTTTTTGATATTCATTTCATTTGCACACTTAAAATTATTTTATTTCTTCAGCAAGTCTAAATTGTCTAAACTGTGTCTAAAAAATGAAAGACTTAAATTGGGAAGAAAAAATATTTTACAAGATAAAATAATAGTCATCAGCGCAGTGTCGTGAAGACAGATGTTCAGTCTAGGAAATGGTCAACGGCTCTTATTCCCCCCAGAGATGAAACACTGGGTGGAGGTAAGCTCATAAGCGCACAAGAGAGACGCTAATTGAGTTGTTGTATTTGGGCAGCACTTACAAAATACATCAGTTAGCAGCTGTCTATCTTAAATACCATTGTGTTTCATTTGGAGATAAATAGTAATTGCAAAGATCTTTGGGACTGACAAAATCCACGCAAATGTTTGTCAACCTCGATCTTCTGATAGAGCGCTGTGAGTGTTGTGTTGGCTCTCGGGACTCCTTGACTACTTTGTTGTTACCATCCAATAGAATGCTGGGTTATTTTGTCCTACGTTTCTGTTAGCTAGGACCTGATGTCACAATATCTGCTAAACATTTGAAAATGTGAAATCAGTGTCTATAACTGGTATCTACTTATTTTTTTTTAAAAAAAACATTGTCACACATTTAATAGTTTCTATACTAAATATCTTTGGGTTATTAGAACAAGGTGGTTTTATTCATTCTATACTAGGCACAGTGGAGAATTCCTGCAATTCTGGTGCTTGGGAACTGGAGGTAAGAGGACCAGAAGTCAGAAATGCAAGGCCACTCTCAGCTATGGAGAGAGCTTGAAGACAGCCTAGGATGCAGGTGACCCTGTCTTAAAAAATATTTTTTTCATTTTACAGTAGAAAATATAAAGTTTATATTTGAAAAAGTGAACAGAAAAGTTAAACTTGTAGAAGAAAAATTCATTGGCAGATTAGATGAGAACTGAAAATGGTATGTGATTGAAAGTCTGAATGTCTGATACAATTGATAGCATCACCCAATTCAGTAACATATACTGAATGTGTGTCAGACACTTAGCCATGGACAGTAAGCTAACTTTTTAGATGCTTTTCAGTGTTTGTAAAACAAAGATCTGTTTCTTCCTCATTTTTCTCAGCCATTCAACCAGAAGGCAAAACTATGGACATTTATGGTGTGGGGTTAAGTAGATGTCAATACAATGACCACATCCTTACAAACTGGATTATTCTTCATAGTTGTTATTAAATATCTCTTAGGGAAACTATTGTGGAATGCCCTGGTGCTGTTTGTATTTTGATGCTAACTCCCTCAAGAGGAACTGCCCTTGTGAGGAGTGAATCTCATACTCAGGTGAACCTTTTCCCTATTTTATCTGGTCAAATAAAGGCTAGAGGCTGTGATTGGGCAGTGGAAGGGAAAGGTGGGGTGGGAGGTTTTAGAGTTGGGGAAGAGAGAAAGGAGAGAGACAGATGGAGCAGAACCACATGGCCTGGAGAAGCTGCAAGTAGCAAGGAATTTCATAGCTGGGGAATAGAGTAGTGTAGTGGTATATCTGCCAAATCTAGGCGTGCAGCTTATAAATATTATAACTGAGTTGTGTGTTCTCTTCTTGGGCTTATTGGGTTGGAGATTTACTACAACAGAAAACAGGCAATACATGAGAATTTGGAAAAAGGTTTCATGATTATAATCAACCACGTGAGGGATGACCTGAAATGAATTATGTGTTCCTCTCTACACAAGCGATTCTTAACCTTCCTATCTAAGGTTTACAGTTCTGCATGTTGTGGTGACCCACTCCAACCATAAAATTGTTGTGTTGCTATTTCATAACTGTAATTTTGCTACTGCTGTGAATCATAATAAAATATCTGATATGCTACCCCCAGAAGGATGTCAGTCCACAGGTTGAGAAACACTGTTCTACAGTAATCTCTGATAACTCTCTGGTTTCTGCTATCTTTATAGGTTTTCATGAGCCATTTATATATCTGATGCTTATGTGTATTTTATATATTCACATATACATTCTTAGATTTATTTATATGTAGGTTTAAATCTTTCACTGATTTTTCCTTAAGTGAATCAAGTGGCACAAAGGAAATGCAGTTATGACATCATTCATTAATAAAGGAAATGTAATTATGACAGCATTTATTAATAAAGAATTTAACACTTGAAAAACAGCAAAGTTACAGTACATTAAAGTTTTAGTTTGCACTTCTGTTTTTATTCCAGTTAAAAGGTCACTTTAATAAGTCTGATTTCATGATGAAAAAAATGTAAACACAATTCTTATCAGAGAGAGCCACGTCTGATTTTCTGGTAGGGTAAGTAATGTCTTAAAGTGTGTTTTAAATCTGAAGGGTCTCTAGGCTCATTTTGACCTTCACTTAATTCATTTCCAGGAGGAAAGAAGTAGACATTGAGATAGGTAAAATACGATAATAGAGCTAATTCAGACATGACAATGGAGAAGAGAGAAGCTCAAAGAGAAATGTAGAGTATCAGATATTGATGAGTGTAGACTCGTAAAATGCTATTCTTAGAATGGCTTTCACATTCCTATAAATTAAAGAAATAGACTCTGCACATTAGGGACTTCAGAATGATATGTATTTGCTAAAAATATGATCCTTTTACTGGCTGTTGCCACAGAAAGGATCATAAGTAATGCTGGTCGTTCTTAGAATTTAGAATCCATCATTTATCATGTTCCAGAATGGCCTGTTGTATATAATCATTATTTAAGAAAATATTTAACATGGGGATGTAGTTATTGAAAACACTGTTAAGTTGAAGTTCAAATTCCTCTATTTTCAAATGGAGTGGTATTTAATCATTGAAAAACATGCTGTGCCTCCAGCTTGACTAGAACAGGAAAACAAGTGGGCAGCACAGTCCAGTGGAGATGCTCACATCTCGGCTGACACAAGAGCTGTCACCGTGCTGAAGCGGAATCCTCTCGGTGTTCATTTCTAAGGTCTTGTGTGTGATAACACATGGACCAGCTCCCTGCTGCTATTGCTGCTCCCCTCCCCCAACACCACCTCTCACTGGTCACACCTTGCTCAGCTGTGTCATTTAGATTCCAAGGAATCTCTATGTGCTTCTGGATGAAATCTCAAGGAGATGGATAGCACCGTCTCCTCCCTGAAGTTAGAGATGGAGCAGCCTTAAAGTCACCAGTTCCCGTCTTTATTCAGAAACCTCATCCAGATCTGGCCAGACCTAAACAGGAAATAGCCAACCACACCTGCACTTCCTATCTATGGAAGGAACAAACAGGAGAATGTTCCCACTGACCTTCCTAAGGTACCTGTCATAGGTACCTATTGTGTCTGTAGACAGAGACCATTCCAAGGGATGTAATACAGGAATAAAAGTGCCCAAAGCCCTGTGTTTGAGTGGTCTCATACTTTTTCATAACTTTAGCATGGGGATTGTAGAGGTGGCTCAGTGGTTAAGAGTACTTGCTAGTTCTTTCAGAAGAGCAAGGTTCAGTTCTTAGCAACCATTTGCAACTCCAGTTCCAAGGGCTTCAACATCCTCTCTGTACTCTGAGGACACCAGACATGGTAGAGAGATATACATGTAGGCTAAACATTCATACACATGAAACACACACACACACACACACACACACACACACACACACACACACACAATTTAAACCTGAATGACCAAAGGAGACCACAAAGAGTGGAGGAGCAGAGAAGCACACTTGTGGAGACCAAGTTTGATGTCTGGACTCATCCTTGATCTCTCTCTCTCTCTCACCTTGTTCAGAGTTGACATCTCTCAGTCAAACCAGAGCTTGCAGATAAGGCCAGTCTTGCTAGCTGGCTTCCTCTGGGAATCCTGTCTGTACTTTCCGAAGCTGGAATTGCATGCGGTTGCCATGCCCACCAAGTGTTTCCATGCATTCTATGAGGATCTAAACTTTGTTTCTCATTCAAATAGGGTAAGTGGTTTAACCACTGAGCCATCTCCCCAGTCTCCTCATTCTCTCACTTAAGGGATGTTCTCTTAGGATTAGAGCTCCCTAGAAGAATGGACTCCTTGCAAATTGGAATGTGCACTCTGGGCTGAAGCTGGCAAGGAAGCCCCTTGGTACTGACAGTGGGTAGTTTACTATAAATCAGACTTCTATTTTTCTGTGTTCAGTACCTCATGCTTATCTGAACCAGCCTGTGCCCAGTCCTTCTGGGATGGGGCTATCTCCATCTTGTGTGATACCTCTGTTACCTTAGCATTTAGCCTTGACATCCATATATGCGCAAGAAAGGCAAGAATAATTCAGATTTATAACCAGAGTGACATTTAGGGCATATATCCATGTAAAAAGTAAAATCAAATATTGAGGCAATTATGATAATTATCCAAACCAAGATATTTCTTTCTCCCTTATATGGATGTCTTATGAAAAATTTGGAGGGGGGTTGCCATTAACCAGCTCATTACTTTAATTAACCACTTCATTATGTAAGTGTAGTCACAGCTTTAAAATTATTTATACTGTTTCTTTCTGTGTGTAAATGCAAAGTAAAAATATTAATTTATGAATGCGATCATGTAGGTGATCGCTCTGCATTAACTCAGAATCAGCAATTAGTGCATGCAAATCAGCTAAGACAAAGTCGCCTCAATCCTCTTCAGAATACAGGAAGAGTTAATTTGCACAAATGCTCACTCCTGGCCCATGTGACTCTCAAAAGTCACGTACTCTCTGATGAAAGTCAGAGACCCATCCTGTTTGTTGTGAGCCTTACAATCACTCTGAATGCCCTGCAAACACAGGGAATAAAATGCTAACAAACCATCATGTAGAACCTAAAATTATATTTATCCAGATGGATAAAATTAGGGTGTGTGTGGGGGGGAAGAGTCGGGCTCTCTCTCTCTCTCTCTCTCTCTCTCTCTCTCTCTCTCTCTCTCTCTCTCATTGTGTTTGTGTGT